>NC_092250.1:6188360-6257357 GCF_036320965.1 Panulirus ornatus | reverse complement strand
TTGCAGTCTAAAATGTAACATACCATTATTTTTCATTTTCTAAGGTAAATTTGATGGAAGGTACTAAATTGTTAAGTAAGGGGAGAAATATTTGTTAAATTTTCATTTGTTGGCCAAACACAAAGAACATCATCTACATACCTAAACCAAATTGCATTAGAAGGTAAGATATCCTTTAGTAATTTTGTTTCAAAAAATTCCATACAAAGATTACGTAGTACAGGTGAAAGAGGGTTACCCATTGCCATCCAAATTTTTGAGCATAACAATCTCCATTATATTGAAATACACAGTCTTTTATACACAATTTTATCAGTTCAGTGAAATTAGACTTTGAAACAGGTAAATGAATATCATTCAAGACATCAAATAAATATTCTAAAAGGTCATTAACTGGAACTTTAGTGAAAAGTGAAGAAACATCAAAGCTAACTAGTTTGAAATCAAAATTAACATTGATATTGTTTAGCTTGTTGACTAAATCTACATTGTTCATGATATTAGAATTTGATTCCTTACCCACTAAAGGGCTTAATAAACTTAATAAAGAAACTTACTTTATACTTTAGGCAGTATACTTTAGGCAATGTTTACGTTTGATCTCAAAGGACCTCTTGCCCACCAGTCAAAAGCTTCCACGTTTTACTGTCGCAGAATCACAATGTATACACAGCCAGACGACTGGAGGTTCCTTTTGTCTTGTAGCTTCAATCCTGATTGCAAGTCTTTTGAGCTTTTGAGTTGTGTAAATGTGATTTCTTCTACAAGCAACACAAACATAAACCCTCGTGTTAATCGGTCCTGGTCTCTGGATGGAGCAAAACAGTCGTTCAAAAGACACAATAAGATCACAGTGGTTGTGTGTGTGATGAGGAGAATGGTTGTGTGGATAACAGAAGAAAAGATTACGAGAATATGAATGTTCAGTGAGCAGGTTTAGTAAGGATGACAGAGCGGAGACTAGTATAACAGAGTAATGAATGACAAGCAAATTGCTGGACTAGTGAGACGGATAATCTGATCCTCAGATCCCATTACGGTCTTCATTATGTCTGTGATAATCTGAGCCACAATCAAACGTCGTCATATTTCTAAGTATATTGTTAGATCCCGCATGTTTGTTTCGTTAGTAGATATCTTAGCGTTACAGTAACTGTGTTATACCGCGTTCTCTCATTCTAGAGATGGGGGTTACAGCGTTCTCACATGCTAATGATAGTGGGTTGTTATGCCGCGTTCTCTCGTCGTAAGAATAAGGACGTGTTTTACTACGTTCTCTAATCCTAAAGATAGAGGTGGGGAGTTTACCGTGTTCTCTCATCCTAAAGATCGGAAGGTCTTACCAGATTCGCTCATCCTTAAGATAGGGAAGATTTCCCATTACCAAGATAGGTTTAACAGACTACGAGCAGTTAACACATATCTGAGGAGAGGATGTTGGGTTATGAGAGTGTGGTGAGTGTAGTCTCGTTACTGTTCACTCCTGGTCTATGGCAGTCAAATGTCAGAACCTACAGAGATCAGACATTCCTCAAGCTGTGTGTTGTAGCCATCATGTCGACAAACTCTGGACTGAAGTAGGTTAAGATCACCGTAAGCTTGTGAATAGATCCTGACGTATAGATACATGATAGTGCGTGGGATCCAGACGTGAGTTAAAGAAGGATCAATCTTATCTTGGTATTCAATCATTTATATCAATATCTATATCTATTACGAGGGGAGGATTTCCAGGCCCCCGCTCCCACCCCTTTTAATCACCTTTCACAACACGGAGGGAATACGTGGGCAGTATTCTTCCCAAGGGATAATACATATTAGTTACATTATCTACAGTGCCTCAGTGTCTTACCAATTTAGACAGTATAATTGCGAGTGTCACTAAGATCTGAAATTACACATCATTTTAGTTTCAAAGTTTGTATTGAAATGTCTGTTTCTTACAGCAAAATGACATATTGCTATAAGTTGTTATATATATTTATTTATATATATATATATATATATATATATATATATATATATATATATATATATATATATATATATATTATCCCTGGGGATAGGGGAGAAAGAATACTTCCCACGTATTCCCTGCGTGTCGTAGAAGGCGACTAAAAGGGGAGGGAGCGGGTGGCTGGAAATCCTCCCCTCTTGTTTTTTTCAATTTTCCAAAATAAGGAACAGAGAATGGGGCCAGGTGAGGATATTCCCTCAAAGGCCCAGTCCTCTGTTCTTAACGCTACCTCGCAAACACGGGAAATGGCGAATAGTACGAAAGAAAGAAATATATATATATATATATATATATATATATATATATATATATATATATATATATATATATATATATATATATATATATATATATTTTTTTTTTTTTTTATACTTTGTCGCTGTCTCCCGCGTTTGCGAGGTAGCGCAAGGAAACAGACGAAAGAAATGGCCCAACCCCCCCATACACACGTACACACACACGTCCACACACGCAAATATACATACCTACACAGCTTTCCTTGGTTTACCCCGGACGCTTCACATGCCTTGATTCAATCCACTGACAGCACGTCAACCCCTGTATACCACATCGCTCCAATTCACTCTATTCCTTGCCCTCCTTTCACCCTCCTGCATGTTCAGGCCCCGATCACACAAAATCCTTTTCACTCCATCTTTCCACCTCCAATTTGGTCTCCCTCTTCTCCTCGTTCCCTCCACCTCCGACACATATATCCTCTTGGTCAATCTTTCCTCACTCATTCTCTCCATGTGCCCAAACCATTTCAAAACACCCTCTTCTGCTCTCTCAACCACGCTCTTTTTATTTCCACACATCTCTCTTACTCGATCAAACCACCTCACACCACACATTGTCCTCAAACATCTCATTTCCAGCACATCCATCCTCCTGCGCACAACTCTATCCATAGCCCACGCCTCGCAACCATACAACATTGTTGGAACCACTATTCCTTCAAACATACCCATTTTTGCTTTCCGGGATAATGTTCTCGACTTCCACACATTTTTCAAGGCTCCCAAAATTTTCGCCCCCTCCCCCACCCTATGATCCACTTCCGCTTCCATGGTTCCATCCGCTGACAGATCCACTCCCAGATATCTAAAACACTTCACTTCCTCCAGTTTTTCTCCATTCAAACTCACCTCCCAATTGACTTGACCCTCAACCCTACTGTACCTAATAACCTTGCTCTTATTCACATTTACTCTTAACTTTCTTCTTCCACACACTTTACCAAACTCCGTCACCAGCTTCTGCAGTTTCTCACATGAATCCGCCACCAGCGCTGTATCATCAGCGAACAACAACTGACTCACTTCCCAAGCTCTCTCATCCCCAACAGACTTCATACTTGCCCCTCTTTCCAAAACTCTTGCATTTACCTCCCTAACAACCCCATCCATAAACAAATTAAACAACCATGGAGACATCACACACCCCTGCCGCAAACCTACATTCACTGAGAACCAATCACTTTCCTCTCTTCCTACACGTACACATGCCTTACATCCTCGATAAAAACTTTTCACTGCTTCTAACAACTTGCCTCCCACACCATATATTCTTAATACCTTCCACAGAGCATCTCTATCAACTCTATCATATGCCTTCTCCAGATCCATAAATGCTACATACAAATCCATTTGCTTTTCTAAGTATTTCTCACATACATTCTTCAAAGCAAACACCTGATCCACACATCCTCTACCACTTCTGAAACCACACATATATATATATATATATATATATATATATATATATATATATATATATATATATATATATATATATATATATATATATATATACATGTATATATATATATATCTATATATATATATATATATATATATATATATATATATATATATATATATATATATATATATATATATACTCTATCTTGGGCCAGTTGCCCATTTTATCGACGAACCCCCAGGGGTGGATGACAGCTGGGTTGACCGTGGACCGAATGGCTCAACCAGGATTCGAACCTATGCGCTCGACCCTGGGCTGCTAGTGAATGCATCATGGTCAAGAACGCTAACGGCTATACCACGGAGGACCCAGTTTGTACCAGGAAAAAGTATAAATATTTTATGAGAGTCTGGTAATTGGTTTTGAGCTTGCTTCTTGCGGACTTACGTACACGTCTGTATTGTGTGACATACAGTAGGTGGATTGGATGTATTCTCACGCTATCACTGGACAGCATACGAAAGGTGTAGTGTACATACAGACATACTAACAATGTACAGCATACAGTAGATGCAGTGGGAATATCTTCATGCCAATACTGTATAGTATACATTAATTATAGCGGATATACAGGCAAGCTGACATGGATCACCACACAACAGAGAGGCTGGACTCACTATGTGATACCATTGTACAAACCAATCCTGAAACTGTCGACAGGTAATTGGCCGACATATCAACAGCAAAACAAATTACACAAAACAACCCAGAAACACAACGTAAAGTATTACTCAGTCATCCACTCCGGCAACACAACACCATGTAACACTAGACGAAGTGAGAGTATACCATTATATGGACCTGCAACACTACATGCTACAATGCAGAAGCGTAGATCTCTTGAGAACAGCAAGACTGCACATCATAGTGTGGCAAAATATCATAAGAAACAGCGTCAGAAAGCCATGAAATACAACATACGTCATGCAACAAAGCACTTTGCTCCGTATATTACTTAGAACTATACAACATCACCATACATCACGACAGAGGAGAGTATCATCATGCAACACAACAGTATGATACTAGTCAGTACAATAGTACGAGACCATGAAACACAACTCATCATCCTACAATACTACAACACCACTCCAAACAACAGAGTATGATTAAGCTCGATGATATAGTGCAGTGCAAACTGGAAAAAGCATTACAATGTTATATGAATCAAAAGCAAACCTGTGTATGGTATCACATCTTAAAGCACGACAATAGATATGATGAAACAGAGCAAGATCACATCATACACTGTACAACATATCATAATAAACGATAGTACCATACCATGCAGTACAGCACCTTGAAACACCACAACTCAGAGTAAAACAAAATACGTCATAAATAAGTGCAACACAATACTTGAACACGTGTCCACATAACAGTATCACAAGACAATATATGTAAATACCTTCCAGTCCTAGGATTCCTCTGTACCCTCAACCTATCCCAGTCTTCGCTAGGTCACTCCTGGTGTCTCTATACACACAGGCCATTCTTTCATCATTGTTCATTCTCATAACTTCCTTCACAAACGTCATTTTCTCTTATCCAAAACCAGAGCCAACACCGTGGCCGAGGTGTTTGCTGAGACATTCTAACAATGTTGTTCTTTTTCTGCTGAGAAGAACTAAACACTGACGCTCTGTCGAGACTTATGATGAGTTCTGGGATTCATCAGCATCACTGATCAATCACTTGAGCATCAGCTTGTAAAACGTCTGCATAACTTAGCTCAAACTTGTCCTGATGGCTTTTACATAAATCTATCTTACATGGAAGAATCTGAATCTTAAACAAGTACTGAAGAAAATCAAGACGCGATCGAAATGAAGTTAAGGTGCTGTGACGTTTGAAGAAAGCATCATTTTATACAAACTATCTGTTTAATGACGATATAATGACAATTACAGTGGCCATTAGTCTTTATGAGATAACTGTATCGCTGTTGATATTAAAAAGATAGCAAAGAATTTGTAGCACCTTCGTATTAGACATGAAAAGTATTCAACGGAAAAAATATGATGTGTCATTCTCTGTTGTGCCAGAGACACGGATGATGCCAAGAATATTTCAGTAATGAAAACAAATACGCCCATTATAGTCGAGGCCAAGTTCCATTAAACAGGGTTGGTGAAGAGCTACGATTCTCTCTCTCTCTCTCTCTCTCTCTCTCTCTCTCTCTCTCTCTCTCTCTCTCTCTCTCTCTCTCTCTCTCTCTCTCTCTCTCTCTCTCTCTCTCTCTCTCTCTCTCTCTCTCTCTCTCTCAAAACTTCCCGTAATACTGTGGTTCCTCCCCGACCACACATTATCCCCATCACCTCTCAAGTGGAGCGGCACACTGGACACACTCACCCTCTCTCCCCGCCTCGAGACGCCAACTTTGGCACCCTGGGACAGCTCAGAGGTCATCCCTGAGCGACCGCTTTACTGACTTTCCCTGGGACGGGTACTGCCTCGCTGGCCGGATTGCCTTGTGTTGTGCTGAATGTAGAGTAGAGGTTATCTCAACTGGGATGGAGTCTTACATCTTCTACCAAGTCTTCTTCCCTCCAGTCATGGTTTGATCACTCGTACTCTGATATCATCCTGTAGCACCAGCGACGGAACGTACCGGGCCATGAAACTCCTCCCTTCCCCCCAAAACCCACTCTGCTCTCATTTCTGCTTCTTCGAGTCCAGCACACCATAGAAAGAAAGTTTGCTCATCTGATTACTACTAACAGGTCTTTCTGGTCATGAACCAAAACATCCTCATCAAGTTATCCTCCTCTCATCCTACATGATCAATCTATTGCTATTTCTCTAATAGTAAACCTGCTCTTTTTGGTACCTTGTTTTCCTCTAATTCAGCCTTGGATGATTCCGAGTCTAATCCTTCGCCTCCATCTCCTCCCACTGAACTTGACATCATCTATACCTTCCTCACGTCGGGTCCTCCAGTTACTCTCCCAACTCCAGACGAACAAGACGTATGGTCCAGATAGCCGGTCTCTCTTGAGGAGCGCGCCGCTGACCCGCTAGACCCTATCCTCGCTCCCCTATTTCGCCTTTGTCTGAAAACCCAGACTTATTCTTCCTGTTGAAAGCATCCTTTGGTGTAGCCCATCTTAAAGGAAGGAGATTGCTCTAACCCCTCTAACTATCGCACCATTGCTATCACTTCTAACTCTAGTCTTCGAAGTTCTCCTCAACTCTCACTTTCTTAAACACTTAGAATCCCATTCCCTTTTCTCTGATCACTAGTTTGGTTTCCGCAGTGCTTGGTCTACTGTTGAACTCTCCTATATGACTCACCTCTGGTCTCTTGAGGATTTCAGTGAATCTATGGTCGTAGCCCTCGACATCTCCAAAGCATTTGACAGGGTGTGGCACGAGTGTTTGCTTTGAAATCTCCCTTCGTTTGCTGTTGCTGCCTCTCTCTGTTTCCTGATACACATCTTACTTTCTGACCGTTCCATTGCAGTAGTCGATAATGAAGCGACTTCTTCCCGATATCCTATCACTATCGGTGTTCCTCTGGGTTCTGTCCCATCATTTACCTTTTCCTTCTATCAGAAAAGTGATCTCTCTTCTACTCCTAACACTAATCATTCTTATGTTCCACGTTGCATACTTAAGTTCACTTATCCTCCACTCTTTCTTCAACTGTTCGTTCTCTTGTCGCACTGAACATCTATTTTCTCTGTTCAGATCTGCGTAGCATCTCAGAATGGGGAAACAGAATCTTAGTACATATGATGGTGATGAAATGCAAAATCTGTCATTGTTTCTCTTATGTTAAGTTTCAAAACACCATACCTCAGCCCTGTAATAATTCAGTCATATTGAGCGTAACCATATCCTTCATTCTATCCTGGAAACCCCACATAATCAACATCTCAAAGCCTGTTCCGCATCTATCTTTTTTGTGAAGAGCTATTTCATATGCATCGGGGTTTTATACACCTTAGCATGAAATATTACTCACACATCTGGGGTAGCTCCTTCTCCACTTCTTTACTGACCAGAACGGAATCAAAAGCCTTCCATCTCATTTATTTTCTCTCTTCAACCATTGGCCTCTGCTCCTGTAAGCTGTATGATGTTTCCCTGCTCCCAGGACTTGGACGTGAGGCACATGGGAGGCTGCTGCTTCTGACAATATCTGTGTGGAGATCCGCCACTCGAGAACTGACCGTTACGATACCTTTGTCTTCTGATGGAATAGATAAACTATGGAATTCTCTTCCTCATTTTGTCTTTATGTTTTCGTATAACCCTTCTATCTTTAAGAGTCACGTCTACTGCCACCTGCGGAGCCCTGTTTAATTTCTACTCTGTTTTACTCTTAACTTTATTCCTTCACCAGAGATGGCCTTTGATTGGGGCATATTTTGCCCGTTCCTCATCGGTCACAGTGAAAGAAAAGAGATAGACAGATGGATAGACATTCATATGATAGACAGATAGATAAATAAACAGATAGATAGATAGATAGATAGATAGATAGACAGATAGATAGATAAATAAAGATCGATAGATAGATAGAAAGTGGTCTTGTATTACCATGCCAGAGTTAGTTCAGGTTGCCTGCATTGCACCTCAACAAATCTTAACCTTAGTAAACTCGTTGTGAGACTGTAATTCTTTCCCTATCACTTGGCAACAGTAGCTGGAGTCAAGTCCACATTACAGCAACATACTTGGCAACATAAACAGGAACGAAGGGGAACACAAGGTCAAGGAAGGGAAGGTACCATCTTGTGACAGTCAGGGTCAACATCACCAACATTTAAGGTGATCTAGGAAGTGCTCTTGGTCCTACAGGAACATTGGTCGTGTAATTCATCATCAAACATTTGTAACAAAGTTTTATATTACTATGTGGGCTGGACTAGTACGAGGGAAGGATGAAGCTATTACCGTCGAGACCTTTGATCCACAACCAAGTAAGAGAGAGAGAGAGAGAGAGAGAGAGAGAGAGAGAGAGAGAGAGAGAGAGAGAGAGAGAGAGAGAGAGAGAGAGAGAGAGAGAGAGAGAGAGAGAGAGAGAGAGAGACAGAGAGAAAATGACACTATTTTTTTGCACTAAATTGTTTTTCGCTAGATGAAGTCTCGTCAGTTCATTTATTGAAAAGGTTGTAAGGTTAAGCTGATATGGGCTGGTTGGCTTCACATGGGTTGAGTTAGTCTGACATGGGTTGGGGCTGATTGGCATGGGATGGGTTAGGTTAACACGAAATTGATTAGGATGACATGAAAGTCTTTATAACCAGTTATGCCTACTCAGTTATAAGGATTAACTCACCGGATATTTAGTCACAATGCAATGGAAGGGCATCATATAACATTTTCATATATGATTTTGTAATATAAGAATGATTTCAGCCACACCAACGAGCAAGGACGTTATATGAATATCGATGAAAACATATCTGCAAAATATCAGATCCAAAATCCAATCAGAATACTGACAGTGAGATAACCCTGATAAATCATTTATTGACAGCCGGATAAATAACAAATGCCGTTAGAATGTAAATTAGCTCGAGGTTTAGCACTGAACTGGAAATATATTTTCCGATAGATTTAATCTTATGGGTGGGGCTATGCAGGGTCATGCAATATCTATTTTCCTCACTAACTATAAGGGGAAATTAGTAGGTCAACGGAGGTGATAGAGTGAGGTCATCATGTGGTACACAGGCAAGACCTGTGTAGAGCGGATAGTACGTTACTGCTGCTGCCATCTGTAATATGTTTACTTCCACCGTCTGACATTCAAGAAGATTATGAACAAGTGTAGAATTTTGTTTCCCTTGATGATATAAAGTACCAAACGATATATGTACGAGATGAAATGAAGAAATATCTGTAATGGCTGAAGAAGTAACCATTATTATCTGGTTCATCTAATACTGGTATATAAACTAATGTTTAAGATGAAACAATTATATTGGATTTGGCAGCAAATTACACTGATCGACGGATGTTGACTTATCTTATGTTTCGAAGATGAAGAGGATTTTGGAACGCTGAACGCGAAATTATCAATGAAAACGCTCGATTGGCTACTATTTTTAGAGAAAAATTCACTATCTTACGTTAAACATACATTATACGCTATATTAGTGACATAAGGCAGTCACTGGCGTACCTCGATTAAACCCGAGGCTTCTTCGCCTGTTGCTTGTATACAAGTCCCGGAGCATCTCTTGTTATCATCCAGCAATATTCCGCTAACATCGCTGAACACCATTATCACTCTTGCTGTTTCTCCATCGCCGAGATGTCTTGATGGAGACGTTCGTTGTGCTCATCGCTCACTGCGCCGCAGTTAGGCGTAAAAAAAAGAAATCCAGGTGAGAGTGGAGGAAATGTATTCAGAAACATATTGCATCCCATTTTCTGATAGGATGACAAGAGGTTTTCCACAAGTTCCTTGCAGTTGTCGGTCTTGATATTTCCTAGAGAGTTGGTTGCTACCAGCCGGAAAGCATTCCATGGTGTCTTCTCGTCACCACTGAGGATGTGGTCGAACTGCCCGTCTATGAAGAGCTTGTGGATCTATGGACCGACGAAAACCCCCCTCGTGACTTTCCCACTGAGGCACCTACATGCTGGCCTGTTTTGTATTCATAACCAGTACGATGTTCTTCACGAGGCCCAGTTTGATGGGCAGAGGCGGGAGCAATATCATGCCAAGTTGTACCAACGATAGATGCTGTACGTTCTTTGTTCTTGGTTCCGGCGACTGTCGGGAAGTCTAATCTCTCTTGTTGAAATGGAAGGTTTTTGCTCGATTGTTCCATTCACACAGGAAACAGGAAAACTTCATGTAGCTCAACTGCAGTCCAAGCAAGATGGCAACATCCCTCAAGTCACCACAAAACTGCTGTTGGTGTTTCTTGTAATTTATACATTCAAAAGATGCTTCATGTTGTTATATGATTCCACCTTGTGGACTCCATGACTGACTGCCATCATGTAGCGAAACAGTTGATGAGTCTATGAACAGCCTCACTCCTTACGGTTATAATTGATATTGAGGACTGCCGTCAAACCATCTACTTCGTTGCAGGCGACGAGGTTACCTTCCATCTGGAAGAATGCAGCGAAGTCTTCCTGGCGGACACGACACTCAGGTGCTGCCACATTTTCATCAAGGAGATTCCACTGTTGTAGTCTCGAGCTCAACAGTTCTGTCTTGATCTTGGACAGTTCCAGATCTCTGACGTGGTCGTGTAATTCATTCTGCATGATCCTGTGTGGTTCAACAGACGTCACGTTAGGTGAAAAAATCAGGATCTCTTGATGCTGATGGCTCCCATGTTTCACTAATTTCGTCATCTTGTTCGTTCTTTTATTTCGGGGAAAATGAGTCTGGGAGTTCCAGAACGAGAAGCCTCTCACCATGGGGTATCGGGTGCACAGCATTTATTATATTTGGAAAGCTTAAAATCCCTTTTTCTTCTTGGAAATGCCTTACCGGACTGAAGGCACCATGGGCAAGGCAAAAGGCATCAGTCGCCTTTTACGATTCAACCAACTGCGAGGGTTTGTTGGGCAAGCATTGCTGCATATGGGAGGGGTCCAACTCCTATCCTGGTCTCCAACCTTACAGCCAAGGTAAAGATTGTAGGCTTTCCTAATGATCGGGGTTATGGTACGTTTCTGTGATGCAAAAGTAACCTCCCTACATACATATCAAAAGTTATCTACACTGTTCACGCACTTACGAGGCAGACTTGTAGACACGTGTCCCTTCGCACAACCGGAGCAATACAATCCAGAAGAATGACAGAAAACCATTTCAGGGCATTGCAAGGATCAGCAAGTATTGTATTGTACTGTATTCGTAAAAAGAAATTGGCTGGCATTTTGACTGCAATATTTGATCCAGCTCTCAAAGACTGCATGACGAGAGCATGATACGAACAGAAACGTCGGGGTACAAGAAAAGACTTTAGGAAACGAGTATGACACGTGTACACTAAGCGACTCCTCGGAAAACAATCATGAACAGGAAGTAGGGTAATGCAATACCTGATTACTAGTTGCATCATACATTTACCACCTTCAGGGTTACTTGATTCTACTTCAAAGCCGAACAAAGATAAAACCAGTGCAAATCGTACGCATTGGGACCCAACCTGATTCTTTAAAATTTGAGCCAGTTAACAACTTTGTGTCATATTCGTGCTCAACGCTCCATAGTTAGTAAAGATTAGCTAGTCTCATTCCAGAACGATTTTTGGCTGTTAATCATTGTTATATTTCTTAAAAGTACAATATGGATTAACATCATATAACTTATGGCATCGAATATAGTTACAAAATTTACCAATAGAAATCTAATGGCTTTGGCTGTATTCCTTAACTGGTCAGTATAATGTAATATCTTACAGCCTGTAACTGACATGATTATTCAGTAGTTACATGAATTATTGAGGCAAGATAATACTTATGATTTTAGCGTAAATTGAAACATAAATATTCAATTCAGAGTAGAATCACCCAGCTTATAATTAGCAAACATTTACCGTTGATGTTTCAAAAGTAACTTTTCTAAGGAAGCTGCTGTATGTAGAACAAACTTAGCCCTGTGGCCCAGGCCAGGGTGTTTGCGGCTGTCACAACACGAACTCTCGCTTTTCCCCGAGATTGGTAAATACTTCAAGTGCCAAGAGCAAATTGGAAGCGGAATACTGTGATCCTTTAAAGGCGAATCATTTGGACCTGTGTCGTCTGTCGTCTATATTCAGTAAAAAGAAATGTCTCTCACAGTTACTGTGAAAGTGATCCACGAGCTTAAAGTATACACTGGAAACAAGAATGTGTGCCCCACATTCCTGATATAAAGAGTAAGGCAGATGGTATCAAAGTACAATGGGGAAAGCAAGAACTTTATAAACCACTACTAGAAGCAAAATTTTCACAGCGACATTTATCATTTACTTTATCATCATTCTTTACTTTTGTTGTAGATACTATATTAGGCATCATTTAAACTGAAATATTTTTCTCCTAACATAACTGAATGCATTTTTGTACTTGAAGAGTGCTTATAGATAAATTGACAAAATATATATATATATATATATATATATATATATATATATATATATATATATATATATATATAAAAGAAAGAGACAGGAGGTCAAGAGAAAGGTGCAAGAGGTGAAAAAAAGGGCAAATGAGACTTGGGGTGAGAGAGTATCATTAAATTTTAGGGAGAATAAAAAGATGTTCTGGAAGGAGGTAAATAAAGTGCGTAAGACAAGGGAGCAAATGGGAACTTCAGTGAAGGGCGCAAATGGGGAGGTGATAACAAGTAGTGGTGATGTGAGAAGGAGATGGAGTGAGTATTTTGAAGGTTTGTTGAATGTGTTTGATGATAGAGTGGCATATATAGGGTGTTTTGGTTGAGGTGGTGTGCAAAGTGCGAGGGTTAGGGAAAATGAGTTGGTAAACAGAGAAGAGGTAGTAAAAGCTTTGCGGAAGATGAAAGCCGGCAAGGCAGCAGGTTTGGATGGTATTGCAGTGGAATTTATTAAAAAAGGGGGTGACTGTATTGTTGACTGGTTGGTAAGGTTATTTAATGTATGTATGACTCATGGTGAGGTGCCTGAGGATTGGCGGAATGCGTGCATAGTGCCATTGTACAAAGGCAAAGGGGATAAGAGTGAGTGCTCAAATTACAGAGGTATAAGTTTGTTGAGTATTCCTGGTAAATCATATGGGAGGATATTGATTGAGAGGGTGAAGGCATGTACAGAGCATCAGATTGGGGAAGAGCAGTGTGGTTTCAGAAGTGGTAGAGGATGTGTGGATCAGGTGTTTGCTTTGAAGAATGTATGTGAGAAATACTTAGAAAAGCAAATGGATTTGTATGTAGCATTTATGGATCTAGAGAAGGCATATGATAGAGTTGATAGAGATGCTCTGTGGAAGGTATTAAGAATATATGTTGTGGGAGGAAAGTTGTTAGAAGCACTGAAAAGTTTTTATCGAGGATGTGAGGCATGTGCACGTGTATGAAGAGAGGAAAGTGATTGGTTCTCAGTGAATGTAGGTTTGCGGCAGGGGTGTGTGATGTCTCCATGGTTGTTTAATTTGTTTATGGATGGGGTTGTTAGGGAGGTGAATGCAAGAGTTTTGGAAAGAGGGGCAAGTATGAAGTCTGTTGGGGATGAGAGAGCTTGGGAAGTGTCAGTTGTTGTTTGCTGATGATACAGCGCTGGTGGCTGATTCATGTGAGAAACTGCAGAAGCTGGTGACTGAGTTTGGTAAAGTGTGTGAAAGAAGAAAGTTAAGAGTAAATGTGAATAAGAGCAAGGTTATTAGGTACAGTAGGGTTGAGGGTCAATTCAATTGGGAAGTGAGTTTGAATGAGAAAAACTGGAGGAAGTGAAGTGTTTTAGGTATCTGGGAGTGGATCTGGCAGCGGATGGAACCATGGAAGCGGAAGTGGATCATAGGGTGGGGGAGGGGGCGAAAATTCTGGGAGCCCTGAAGAATGTGTGGAAGTCGAGAACATTATCTCGGAAAGCAAAAATGGGTATGTTTGAAGGAATAGTGGTTCCAACAATGTTGTATGGTTGCGAGGCGTGGACTATGGATAGAGTTGTGCGCAGGAGGATGGATGTGCTGGAAATGAGATGTTTGAGGACAATGTGTGGTGTGAGGTGGTTTGATCGAGTAAGTAACGTAAGGGTAAGAGAGATGTGTGGAAATAAAAAGAGCGTAGTTGAGAGAGCAGAAGAGGGTGTTTTGAAATGGTATGGTCACATGGAGAGAATGAGTGAGGAAAGATTGACCAAGAGGATATATGTGTCGGAGGTGGAGGGAACGAGGAGAAGAGGGAGACCAAATTGGAGGTAGAAAGATGGAGTGAAAAAGATTTTGTGTGATCGGGGTCTGAACATGCAGGAGGGTGAAAGGAGGGCAAAGAATAGAGTGAATTGGAGCGATGTGGTATACCGGGGTTGACGTGCTGTCAGTGGATTGAATCAAGGCATGTGAAGCGTCCGGGGTAAACCATGGAAAGCTGTGTAGGTATGTATATTTGCGTGTGTGGACGTGTGTATGTACATGTGTATGGGGGGGTTGGGCCATTTCTTTCGTCTGTTTCCTTGCGCTACCTCGCAACCGCGGGAGACAGCGACGAGGTATAAAAAATATATATATATATATATATATATATATATATATATATATATATATATATATATATATATATATATATATATGGTCACATGGAGGGAATGAGTGAGGAAAGATTGACCAAGAGGATATATGTGTCAGAGGTGGAGGGAACGAGAAGTGGGAGACCAAATTGGAGGTAGAAGGATGGAGTGAAAAAGATTTTGAGTGATCGGGGCCTGAACATGCAGGAGGGTGAAAGGTGTGCAAGGAACAGAGTGAACTGGAATAATGTAGTATACCGGGATCGACGTGCTGTCAGTGGATTGAATCATGGCATGTGAAGCGTCTGGGGTAAACCATGGAACGTTCTGTGGGGCCTGGATGTGGAGAGGGAGCTGTGGTTTCGGGCATTATTACATGACAGCTAGAGACTGAGTGTGAACGAATGGGGCCTTTGTTGTCTTTTCCTTGCGCTACCTCGCACACATGAGGGGGGAGGGGGATGTTATTCCATGTGTGGCGAGGTGGCGATGGGAATAAATAAAGGCAGACAGTATGAATTATGTACATGTGTATATATGTATATGTCTGTGTGTGTATATATATGTGTACATTGAGATGTATAGGTATGTATATTTGCGTGTGGACGTGTATGTATATACATGTGTATGGGGGTGGGTTGGGCAATTTCTTTCGTCTGTTTCCTTGCGCTACCTCGCAAACGCGGGAGACGGCGACAAAGCAAAATAAAAAAATAATATATATATATATATATATATATATATATATATATATATATATATATATATATATATATATATATATATATATACATATATATATATATATATATATATATATATATATATATATATATATATATATATATATATATATATATATATATATATATATATATATATATATATATATATATATATATATATATGTTTTTTGAAATGTGACAGGTCATAGGTATTTGGAAAGGCATGAGGTAGAGAGTTCCAAAGCTTCGACGTGTAGGAAAAGAAGCAGATATCAAAACGGCCCACCCTTGAGTTGCAGATGGCCAGTATTCTGTTTTCAGTATTTTCCGCTTGATCCAACAATGTTCTGCCAGAATGCTGACAATAGAAGAACATGTTAATCATATAGCGTAGATGGATACACTCAACCTGCTGAAAATGCTTTTCTTTCTTCTATTTCTCTCCCAGCGATGTGTGTCACAATAAAGAGACTAGGAAGATACTGTTGCCAGAGCTGATAAGGTAAGTCACTTCTATCAGCTTGTGAGGATTAGACGCCTTTCACTTTAAGAGGATCTAATTCACATTTCAGCAGGGTAGAGACCAGTTCATTTTGGGAGGGAGAAACAACAGAAATGTTTGTTAATCAATTTTGGGTCACTAACGTTTAACTGCAAATGATCCATTCACATTATGTACGGCATCATGGCTGAGAGCTCTGATCCAAATAGCTTTAGACTGAAATAACTCTGTTAGATGTGGCAGCTTTGATGATAGCCAGGCTCTGCCTCTCAATAATGAGATCCATGAATACTTAATGATCTGTCACATTACATCTCTGATCCTCACTCGAAGAGAAGATTGCATCTTCCCTTCCATATCTGATGAAGACGTTAGATGCAATAACTCTCCTTCACTCGATATGTCTTGAACTAAACACAGATCATCATCCTGGTACTAAGGTCGCTTTAATCATTAGCTTATTCAATCTCTGGAGCTCAAGAATTATATGAAAATCTTCTTAATGATGTGGTAATGTGAATAAGTAATCCACAAACGTGTTGAAAGGTTTGATTTAACAGTTGATATTTTCATCATTATTCCTCTGAACAAAACTTTTGTATAAGGTTGTAGCATAATGTAATGATTTTTCAGATTACCTATTGTGAAAGATTTTGTTTTCCCCCACGCTGAAATGGGCAAATTATGCTAATATCAGTCACGTCCAAATAACGTTGCAATTTGCTTCCATTTCATCCAGTCATTATTGCCAGTGGCAGCAGGAAAACATTGTTGGTTCATTACGACAACTTCCAGCAGTGAGGAGCGTCAGTACGGCAGGGCATGGGTCACCCTCAGTAAGGACGCAGCCCTGGGACAAAGGTCACTCTCTGAGACAGCTCAGGCAATGATTCCCAAACCCTGCAACAGTTTTCTTCACACACACAATAACACTAAAGAACACAGCAACTTACGTCAACGTTGACGCCGGGAACGAGGAATGTGTTTTTAGTGATCTTGTTGGCGGGAATGTACTGGTAGAACTGCTTGTCGCCCTTGTACCACTTGAGGCTGTAGAGCGTGGCGTTGCCCAGGTTGTAGCGGCAGGAGAGCTCCGCCCGCGCTCCTCGCTCCTTATACTCCGGCACATCCACTTCCTGGATCTCCAGCGCCGCTCCGCACCCTGACGAGATAAGCACAAGTTTACATACCTGGAAGTGACCCACATGTGACCCTCCGACTAACGTGGAAGATCGATGATTTGTTGATAATCAAAGGAAGAGTTGGAAAATTCGTCTGATATATGGAGGAAACGAAATGAATGGAAACAAAAGATTTGTTTGAAAAATGTCTGCTAAAAGTAACTTGGAAAATTATGGCAATATTTGTAAATCCTTCAGAACAATAAACTCTCTAGAATACCATCAGGCAGACTTGAGCATAAACCAACCCACACGTGGACTTTCATGTCAACCAAACCTAATAATACTGAAGAGTCAGACAGAGGCAAACACATGTAGAACTTGTGACCAACGTGAAGGTTATATCCACGTGAACTGTATTGTGGCAGTGTTGAGTCAACGTCTGCTGATGGTCATGATAACATCTCTCTCCTTCTATTATTACCATGGTCTCTATCTCTCCTTCCATTATTACCATGGTCTCTATCTCTCCTTCCATTATCACCATGGTCTCTCATCTCTCCTTCCATTATTACCATGGTCTCTATCTCTCCTTCCATTATTACCATGGTCTCTATCTCTCCTTCCATTATCACCATGGTCTCTCATCTCTCCTTCCATTATTACCATGGTCTCTATCTCTCCCTCCATTATCACCATGGTCTCTCGTCTCTCCTTCCATTATCACCATGGTCTCTCGTCTCTCCTCCCATTGTTACCATGGTCTCTCGTCTCTCCTTCCATTATCACCATGATCTCTCGTCTCTCCTTCCATTATCACCATGGTCTCTCGTCTCTCCTCCCATTATCACCATGGTCTCTCGTCTCTCCTTCCATTATTACCATGGTCTCCCGTCTCTCCTTCCATTATTACCATGGTCTCTCGTCTCTCCTTCCATTATCACCATGGTCTCTCGTCTCTCCTCCCATTATCACCATGGTCTCTCGTCTCTCCTTCCATTTTTACCATGGTCTCTCGTCTCTCCTTCCATTATCACCATGGTCTCTCGTCTCTCCTCCCATTATCACCATGGTCTCTCGTCTCTCTTTCCATTATTACCATGGTCTCTCATCTCTCCTTCCATTATCACCATGGTCCCTCGTCTCTCATTCCATTATCATCATGGTCTCTCGTCTCTCCTCCCATTGTTACCATGGTCTCTCGTCTCTCCTTCCATTATCACCATGATCTCTCGTCTCTCCTTCCATTATTACCATGGTCTCTCATCTCTCCTCCCATTATCACCATGGTCTCTCGTCTCTCTTTCCATTATTACCATGGTCTCTCGTCTCTCCTTCCATTATCATCATGGCCTCTCGTCTCTCCTTCCATTATTACCATAGTCTTTCGTCTCTCCAATCATTACCATGGTCTCTCGTTTCTCCTTCCATCATTACAAAGGTCTTCGTCTCTCTTTCCATTATTTCCATTGTCTCTCGTCTCTCCTCCCATTATTACCATGGCCTCTCGTCTCTCCTTTCATTATTAACATGTCTCTCGTCTCTCCTTCCATTATTACCATGGCCTCTCGTCTCTCCTTCCATTATTACCATAGTTTCTCGTCTCTCCTATCATTACCATGGTCTCTCGTCTCTCCTTCCATCATTACAATGGTCTTAGTCTCTCTTTCCATTATTTCCATGGTCTCTCGTCTCTCCATCCATTATTACCATGGTCTTTCGTCTCTCCTTCCATTATTACCATGGTCTCTCGTCTCTCTTTCCATTATTACCATAGTTTCTCGTCTCTCCTTCCATTATTACCACGATCTCTGGTCTCTCCTTCCATTATTACCATGGTCTCTCGTCTCTCCTTCCATTATTACCATGATCTCTGGTCTCTCCTTCCATTATTACCATGGTCTCTCGTCTCTCCTTCCATTACTACCATAGTCTCTCGTCTCTATTTCTATTATTACCATGGTCTCTCGTCTCTCCTTCCATTATTACCATGGTCTCTCGTCTCTCCCTCCATTATTACCATGGTCTCTCGTCTCTCCTTCCATTATTACCATGGTCTCTCGTCTCTCCTTCTGTTATTACCATGGTCTCCGGTCTCTCCTTCCATTATTACCATGGTTTCTTGTCTTTCCCTCCATCATTACCATGGTTTTTCGTCTTTCCTTCCATTATTACCATGATCTCTCGTCTCTCCTTCCACTATTACGATGGTCTCTCGTCTTTCTTTCCATTATTACCATGATCTTTCGTCTCTCCTCCTATCTTTCTATAGTCTTCCCTCTCTCCTTCCGTTATTATCACAATATCTCGTCTCTCCGTTATCATCACAATATCTCGTCGCTCTGTGATCATCAGAATATATCGTCTCTCCTTCCATTATTATCACCGTCTCTCGTTTCTCCTTCCAATATTATCACCGTCTCTCGTCTCTCCTTCCTATATCCTTGACTATTTCCTTTTCGTCCATTGTCACAATCTTTTCTCTCTCACTCCATCTTCAACTTTATTCTTCACTTCATTATTGTTTACTCTATTCTGCTTCTAGCTACGCGATCTTTCTATTCTCTCATCATTATCGCTGCCTCTCTGTTTACCCTTTTTCTGTTTTTCTAAGTCTTCTTGCAACACCGTCTTTTTCCTCTTATTCCGTTTACTGTAATTTCGGATCTCATTTCACTGTCATTATCCCCCATTAATTTCTCCCCATCATTACTTCTTCACCACTAATCCCTCACATATTCTCTCTACATCACCATCATCGTCTATCGTCTCTTTATCCAGCTTTATAATTTACCTCATTTTTTTTTTCAACCATCATTACATCCCATTATTTTTCCTTCCATCATTTTTTCTCCTTCCTTCATTATCACTTCCACCTTTTTCTCTATCGACATCATCTAACCCTCCGTTTCCATCATCACATTCGCTTCATTTCATCCGTCATCAGTATATCTCGCTCTCTATATCAACAGTCTCATTCTCCATCAATGCATCTTATCCTCATTTAACATAATCTCATTCTCGTCAGCATTATCTCTCCCACCATCAACACCATTCTGCCCTCTGTCAACTTCATCTTACCTCATTCAACATCATCTCACCCTCCGTCAACATCATCCACTACCCGTCAACATACGTATGCCTCTGTCAATCCCATCTGCTACCCGTCAATACGTGTGTCCTTCCGTCAATACGTCATGGTTGTCGACACAGTGAGGCCTTGATGACTGGGAGTTGGGCGGTGGCTTTTGTGAACATTCTGGTGCGAAGGAAAGGTGGGAAACGTGGCCGTCCAGCCACCGTACAGGATGGTGGTGAGAGGACCGACCACAGGAAGGCTTCGTAAGTCATAAATTCATCAGACATATCCCGTCCCACTAACCCGTGATGCTCCTAACACAATTGTAGATTTCTAAGTACTTCGTCTCTCTAGCTGCAGGCACTGAGATGTGTTCAGATACACAAGAGAAACAAATTGAAATACCCTTCAAGATCTCGATGGAGAAAGGGAAGGCCCCAAGGGAGTGAAAACTACGATTTTTTCACCCAACTGTATGAAATGAGACAACAACAGACACTGATCTACATGCAGGTTTCAATGACGGGCATGCTATATAAGGCTCTGGTGAA
Source organism: Panulirus ornatus (assembly GCF_036320965.1). Classification (NCBI taxonomy): domain Eukaryota; kingdom Metazoa; phylum Arthropoda; class Malacostraca; order Decapoda; family Palinuridae; genus Panulirus; species Panulirus ornatus. The sequence goes on along the minus strand of NC_092250.1, from coordinate 6,236,427 downwards.
GATAATAGAAAAGCAAATGGGAGACTTTCTACAGAAGAGAAATTATCTTAGTGAGAAACAGCATGGTACTGGGGAAAGATCACGTGTAACAAACCTCTTAGATTTCTATGAGCTTTCACTTGGACAAAGGGAAGGCTGGGTGGAATGTTTACATCTGGACTACCAGAAAGCAGTTAGCAATGAACTGGAGAGGAGGCAGAAAAAAACTGGATCACAGGGTAGAAATAAAGAGGAGACTCCTTTAATGGACAGATCATTTTAATGTCAGGGGAAAAAAAAACGCTTATCAGTGAAGTCTTCTCAAAATAGGTTGAGGTCACCAGTGCGACAACGCAGGGTTCTACTCTGAGACCATTACTCTTCTTGGTCTATGTAGAACTACTTGAACATGTTTGCAGATGCAAAAATCACGAAGGAAGTTAAAATCATAAAGAATTCCATCATCGGACTCCAAAGTTAGCCTGATACATGGCTCATGAAGCTCAACCAAAGTAAATGTAGTGTGGATAGGTTTGAGCGAAAGAAGTCCTTTATATTATACTTATTAAGTAGGAAATAAGCTGCAGGAATTTAGATGTTTGAAAGACCTGGGAGTAGACATTATCCCTGACGTATCGCCAGAGTCCCACCTTAAGAGGATAGTTGAGGAAAGAAACTGTCACCTGGCAAATTCTAGAAGTCCGTTCAAGTTCATAGGAAGGAAATGTTCAGCAACTTGCTCACATCATACATGATGTTAAAACCAGAACATGTTTATAAGGTCTAGTTTCCGTATCTAAAGAAACACAGAGCTAATTCAGTGGGTCCAGGGAAGAGTAACAAGGAAGACTTCCAGAATCAAGAGACCTGGGTTACAGGGAAAGGCTAGAAACTTCAAGTCTAGTCACCTTCGAAGAGAAAAGAGTGAGGGATTACTTGAACACATTCAAGTCTTTAAAAGAATATTCGATTAAATACACGGGGAACAGTTCTCCGAGAGACATAGGGATAGAAAAATCAGAGGACATAACATGAAATAATGCAAGAAACTTGTTGATATAGAACGTAAGGAAGTACTTTCATTTTAGTAGAGTGATGGATGGTTGGAATAACAAAACTGAAGATGTAGGTAATACAGACAGCATAGAGATATCTTAGAAGTCGTTTGATAGATTGGGTCTCATCAGTGCAAAATTCCCTCCCCGCACAGTACAAATAGGTAATTACAAACCCCAATCTAAGCCAGATACACGTTTATCAAACAGCCTCGAAAGGAAGATGAACAGCTGGGATTAGCATTGGGCCGACTGCCATATCTAGGACTCAAACCTAGGAAGGCTAGACATTAATCATGGTCAGTGACGATAACCATGTTTGTTTGTATGATGTATGTATGTACGTGTGTATGTATTTATTTATGAACCCGGGTTGGCTGGTTCATGAATCATGGTCAGTAACACTAATCATGTATATCTTTATGATTTATGTGTGAATATGTGTATGTAGGTGCGTATGTATGTATGGGTATGTGCTTATATGTATGTGTACTATATGAGCATCTCTGTTTGTGGGTGAGAATGATAAAGAGTCATTTCGTCAATATCTACCACAAAAAACTCTCCTCACTTGCCAATGTTTACTAAGATAGGTTTTAAGACGCTACGTTTGAAGTTTGTTTGAATTTCTTTTCTATGTGTCTCTTGGGAGACGAGGGATCCTGAGGCAGCCTTTCTGAGGGGTGGAGACGGTCAGGCAACGTACAGGGAGGGCCAGCTACTTCTCCAGAGGGATGCAGGGCGTGGCGCTACTGGTGGAGGAGTCTAAGAAAAATCTCCAAATCTCATATATGTCAAAGAGACTCTTGCTCGACCTGGTATGGTATTCTGAAAACCAAAGAGTGTGTTGAAAGACGGGAGGATTAGGTTAGGCTACGACCAAGGATCGTTGGGTGCATCAATTTTAAGTCATGAATATGGTGTTAGAATTTTAGACTATCGGTTAGGTCTGTCTTTGCCATGCTCTCCAATCTTATATGAAATTGGATGGAAAATATATAGATATATATATAAATCTAGCCTTCGGGCATCTTGACGAGTCCTGTGCTATCACATGGCGGCATGACGAGTACTATGTTCATCACTTGGGAGCTCGAGGAATACTGTGTTCATCACATGGCAGCTTAACGAGTACTGTGCTCACCACATGGCAGCTCAACGAGTCCTGTGTTCATCACATGGCAGTTTGTCGAATCCTGTGCTCATCACTTTGCAGTCCGAGGAGTACTGTGCTCATCACATGGCAGCTTGTCGAGTCCGATGCTCATCACACGGCAGTTTGACAAATACTTTGTTCATCACATGGCAGCTTGACAAGTCCTGTGCTCATCACATGACAGGTCGACGAATACTGTGTTCATCAAATGAAAGCTTGACGAATCGTGTGCGCATCACATGGCATCTTGACTAGTCCTGTGCTCATTACACGGCAGCTTGTCGAGTACTGTGCGCATCGCATGGTTGCTTGACGAGTACTGTGTTCATCACCTGGCAGGTCGATGAATACTGTGTTCATCACATGGCAGCTCGACAAGTACTATGTTCATTACCTGGCAGGTTGACGAATGCTGTGTTCATTGCATGGCAGCTTGACGAGTTCTGTGCTAGCACATGGCAGCTCAACGAGTCCTGTGCTCGTCACATGGCATCTTGAATAGTCCTGTGCTCATCACATGGTAGCTCGACGAGTCCTATGCTCATCAAATGCCAGCTTGACGAGTCCTGTGCTCATCACATGGCAGCTTGATGAGTACTGTGCTCATCACATGGCTGCTCGACGATACTGTGTTCATCACATGGCAGCTTGACAAGTCCTGTGCTCATGACATGGGAGGTCGATGAATACTGTGTTGATCACATGGCAGCTTGACGAGTCGTGTGTTCATCACATGGTAGCGTGACGAGTCATGCGTTCATCACATGACAGCGAAACGAATCCTGTGCTCATCACATGGCAGCTCGACGAGTCCAATGCTCATCACATGGCAGCACGACGAGTCCTGTGCTTATCACATAGCAGCTTGACTATTCCTGTGCTCTTCACATGGCAGCTCGCGAAGTCCTGTGTTCATGACATGGCAGCTTGACGAGTCCTTTGCTCATGACAAGGCAGGTCGACGAATACTGTGTTCATCACATAGCAGCTTCACGAGTCGTGTGTTCATCATATGACAGTGTGATGTGTCCTGTGCTCATCATATGGCAGCATCACGAGTCCTGTGCTCATCACAAAGCAACTTGACGAGTCCTATGTTCATCACATGACAGCTTGACGAGTCGTGTGTTCATCACATGGCAGCATCACGAGTCCTGTGCTCATCACATGGCAACTTGACGAGTCCTGTGCTCATCACATGGCAGCTTGACGAGTCCTGTGCGCATCACATGGTAGTTCGACGAGTACTCTGCTCATCACATGACAGATGACGAGTACTGTGCTCATCACATGGCAGGTCGACCGAATACTGTGTTCATCACATGGCAGCCTGGCGAGTTCTCTGCTCATCACATGGGACCTCAACGACTCCTGTGCTCATGACATGGCAGCTCAACGAGTCCTGTGCTCATCATATATCAGCTTGAATAGTCCTGTGCTCATCACATAGCAGCTCGAGTGGTCCTATGTTCATCACATGGCAGCTTGACGAGTCGTATGTTCATCACATGGTAGCGTGAAGAGTCATGTGTTCATCACATGTTAGCTCGACGAGTAGTGCTCATCACATGAGAGCGTGACGAGTCCTGTGCTCATTACATGGCAACTTTGCGAGACCTGTGCTCATCGTATGGTAGTTTGACGGGTCCCATGCTCATCACATGGTAGTTGGACGTGTAGTGTGCTCATCACATGGCAGCTTGTCGAGTCCTGTGCTCATCACATGACAGCATGACGAATCCTGTACTCATCACATGGCAGCTCAACAAGTCCAATGTTCATCACATGGCAGCGTGACGATTTCTGTGCTCATCACATGGCAGCTCGACGAGTTCTGTGTTCGTGACATGTCAGCTTGTCGAGTCCGGTGCTCATCACATGGCAGCTCGACGAGTATTGTGCTCATCACATGGCAGATTTTCGAGTCCTACGTTCATCACAGGGCAGCTTGACGAGTATAGTGCTCATCACATGGCAGCTTGACAAGTTTTGTGTTCATAACATGGCAGGTCGACGAATACTGTGTTCATCACATGGCAGCTTGTCGAGTACTGTGCTCATCACATGACAGCTCGACAGGTCCTGTGCTCATCACAGGGCAGGTCGACGAATACTGTGTTCATCACATGACAGCTTGACGAATCCTGTGCTCATCACATGGCAGCTTGACGAGTCCTGTGTTCATTACATGTCAGCTTGACGAGTTTAGTGCGCATCACATGGCTGCTTGAGAGTACTGTGTTCATCACTTGGCAGGTCGACTAATACTGTGTTCATCACATGACAGCTTGACGAATCCTGTGCTCATCACATAGCAGCTTGACGAGTCCTGTGGTCATTACATGGCAACTTGACGAGTATAGTGCCCATCACATAGCTGCTTGAGAGTACTGTGTTCATCACCTGGCAGGTCGACGAATACTGTGTTCATCACATGGCAGCTCGACAAGAACTATGTTCATTTCCTGGCAGGTCGACGAACACTGTGTTCATCGCATGGCAGCTTGACGAGTTCAGTGCTCATCACATGATAGCTCGGCGAGTCCTGTGTTCATCACATGGCATCTTGACTAGTCTTGTGCTCATCACCTGGCAGCTCGACGAGTTCTGTGCTCGGCACACGGCAGATTGATGAGTCCTGTGCTCATCACATCGCAGCTTGACGAGTCCTGTGCTCATCAGAGGTTAGTTCGACGAGTCCTGTGCTCATAACGTGTCAGGTCGACGAATACTGTGTTCATCACATGGCAGCTCTACAAGAACAATGTTCATCACCTGGAAGGTCGACGAATACTGTGTTCATCGCATGGTAGCTTGACGAGTTCAGTGCTCATCACACGGTAGCTCGACGAGTCTTGTGCTCATCACACGGCAGTTTGACGAGCCCTGTGCTCATCACATGGCAACTTAACGAGTACTGTGGTCATCACATGGCACTTGAGTCCTGTGCTCATGAGATGTCAGGTCGACGAATATTGTGTTCATCACATGGCGACTTCACGAGCCGTGTGTTCATCACATGGTAGCCTGACGAGTTAAGTGTTCACATGGCAAGGAGACGAATCCTGTGATCATCACAAATTCAGCATGACGATTTCTCTGCTCATCACATGGCAGCTCGACGAGTTCTGTGCTCATCATATGGCAGTTTGACGAGTCCTGTGCTCATCACTCGTTATTCGACGATTACTGTGCTCATCACATGGCAGCTTGTCTAGTCCTGTGCTCATCACATAGCTTGAGGAGTACTGTGCTCGTCACATGGAAGGTCCAAGAATACTGTGTTCATCACATGGCAGCGTGACTATTTCTGTGCTCATTACATGGCAGCTCGACGAGTTCTGTGCTCATCACATGGCATCTTGAGTAGTCCTGTGCTCATCACATGGCAGCTCGACGAGTCCTGTGCTCAGGAAATGGCAACTTGACGATTCCTGTGCTCATCACATGGCAGCTTGATGAGTACTGTGCTCATCACATGGCTGCTCGACGATACTGTGTTCATTACATGGCAGCTTGTCGAGTACTGTGCTCATCACATGGCAGCTTGACGAGTCCTGTGCTCATTACAGGGCAGGTCGACGAATACTGTGTTCATCACATGACAGCTTGAAGAATCCTGTGCTCATCACATGGCAGCTTGACGAGTCCTGTGTTCATTACATGTCAACTTGACGAGTTTAGTGCGCATCACATGGCTGCTTGAGAGTACTGTGTTCATTACTTGGCAGGTCGACGAATACTGTGTTCATCACATGACAGCTTGACGAATCCTGTGCTCATCACATGCCAGCTTGACGAGTCCTGTGGTCATTACATGGCAACTTGACGAGTATAGTGCCCATCACATAGCTGCTTGAGAGTACTGTGTTCATCACCTGGCAGGTCGACGAATACTGTGTTCATCACATAGCATCTCGACAAGAACTATGTTCATTTTCTGGCAGGTCGACGAACACTGTGTTCATCGCATGGCAGCTTGACAAGTTCAGTGCTCGTCACATGATAGCTCGGCGAGTCCTGTGTTCATCACATGGCATCTTGACTAGTCTTGTGCTCATCACCTGGCAGCTCGACGAGTCCTGTGCTCGGCACACGGCAGATTGATGAGTCCTGTGCTCATCACATCGCAGCTTGACGAGTCCTGTGCTCATCAGAGGTTGGTTCGACGAGTCCTGTGCTCATAACATGTCAGGTCGACGAATACTGTGTTCTTCACAAGGCAGCTCTACAAGAACAATGTTCATCACCTGGAAGGTCGACGAATACTGTGTTCATCGCATGGTAGCTTGACGAGTTCAGTGCTCATCACACGGTAGTTCGACGAGTCTTGTGCTCATCCCACGGCAGTTTGACGAGCCCTGTGCTCATCACATGGCAGCTTAACGAGTACTGTGGTCATCACATGGCAGCTTGAGTCCTGTGCTCATGAGATGTCAGGTCGACGAATATTGTGTTCATCACATGGCGACTTCACGAGCCGTGTGTTCATCACATGGTAGCCTGACGAGTTAAGTGTTCACATGGCAAGGAGACGAATCCTGTGATCATCACAAATTCAGCATGACGATTTCTCTGCTCATCACATGGCAGCTCGACGAGTTCTGTGCTCATCATATGGCTGTTTGACGAGTCCTGTCCTCATCACTCGTAATTCGACGAGAACTGTGCTCATCACACGGCAGATTGTCTACTCCTGTGCTTATCACATAGCTTGAGGAGTACTGTGCTCATCACATGGAAGGTCCAAGAATACTGTGTTCATCACATGGCAGCGTGACTATTTCTGTACTCATTACATGGCAGCTCGACTAGTTCTGTGTTCATCACATGGCATCTTGAGTAGTCCTGTGCTCATCACATGGCAGCTCTACGAGTCCTGTGCTCAGGAAATGGCAACTTGACGAATCCTGTGCTCATCACAGGGCAGCGTGATGTGTCCTGTGCTCATCACATGGCAGCATCACGAGTCCTGTGCTCATCACATAGCAACTTGATGAGTCCTATGCTCATCACATGGCAGCTTGACGAGTCCTGTGCTCATCACATGGCAGCATCACGAGTCCTCTACTCATCACATGGCAACTTGACGAGTCCTGTGCTCATCACATGGCAGCTTGACGAGTCCTGTGCGCATCACATGGTAGTTCGACGAGTACTCTGCTCATCACATGACAGATGACGAATACTGTGCTCATCACATGGCAGGTCAACCGAATGCTGTGTTCATCATATGGCAGCCTGGCGAGTTCTTTGCTCATTACATGGGAGCTCGAGAATCCTGTGCTCATCACATGGCAGCTCGACGCGTCCTGTGCTCATCATATATCAGCTTGACTAGTCCTGCGCTCTTCACATAGCAGCTCGAGTGGTCCTGTGTTCATCACATGGCAGCTTGACGAGCCGTGTGTTCATCACATGGTAGCGTGAAGAGTCATGTGTTCATAATATGGTAACTCGACGAGTAGTGCTCATCACATGAGAGCGTGACGCGTCATCTGCTCATCATATGGCAACTTTGCGAGACCTGTACTCATCATATGGTAGTTTGACGGGACCCATGCTCATCACATGGTAGTTGGACGTGTAGTGTGCTCATCATATGGCAGCTTGTCAAGTCATGTCCTCATCATATGACAGCTTGACGAATCCTATGCTCATCACATGGCAGCTCAACAAGTCCATTGCTCATCACATGTCAGCGTGACGATTTCTGTGCTCATCACATGGCAGCTCGACGAGTTCTGTGTTCGTGATATGGCAGCTTGTCGAGTCTGGTGCTCATCATATGGCAGCTCGATGATTATTGTGCTCATCACATGGCAGCTTTTCGAGTCCTATGTTCATCTCATGGCAGCTTGATGAGTATAGTGCTTATCACATGGCAGCTTGACAAGTTTTGTGTTCATAACATGGCAGGTGGACGAATGCTGTGCTCTTGACATGGCATCTCGACAACTCCTGTGTTCATCGCAAGGCACCTTGACGAGTTCTTTGCTCATCACATGGCAGCTCGAGTCCTGTGATCATCATATGTTATCTTGACTAGTCCTGTGCTCATCATATGGCAGCTCGATAAGTTCTGTGCTCATCATATAGCAGCTTGACGAGTACTGTGTTCATCACATGTCAGCTTGACGAATTCTCTGCTAATGACATGGCTGGTCGACGAATACTATGTTCATAGCATTGCAGTTTGACGAGTTGTGTGTTCATCACATAGTAGCGTGATGAGGCATGTTTCATCACATGATAATGAGACGAGTCCTGTGCTCATCACATGGTAGCGTAACGAGTCCTGTGCTCATCATATGGCAACTTGACGAGTCCTGTGCTTATCACATGGTAGTTTGACGAGTCTTATGCTTATCACATGGTACTTCGACAAGTACTGTGCTCATCACACGACAGCTTGTCAAGTCCTGTGCTCATCACATGACAGCTTGACGAGTACTGTGCTCATTACATGGCAGGTCGACGGATACTGTGTTCATCACATGGCAGCGTGACGATTTCTGTGCTCATCACATGGCAGCTCGACTGATCCTGTGCTCATCACATGGCAGCTCGAGTCCTGTGCTCATCATATGGCAACTTGACGAGTCCTGTGATCATCATATGGTAGTTTGACGAGTCCTATGCTTATCACATGGTACTTCGACAAGTACTGTGCTCATCAAATGACAGCTTGTCGAGTCCTGTGCTCATCACTTGACAGCTTGACGAGTACTGCGCTCATTACATGGCAGGTCGACGAATACTGTGTTCATCGCAAGGCAGCTTGACGAGTTCTGTGCTCATCACATGGCAGCTCGAGTCCTGTACTCATCATATGGTATCTTGACTAGTCCTGTGCTCATCATATGGCAGCTCGATGAGTCCTGTGCTCATCACATAGCAGCTTGACGAGTAATGTGTTCTTCACATGGCAGCTTCATGAGTCCTCTGCTCATGACATGGCAGGTCGACGAATGCTGTTTTTATCATATGGCAGCATGACGAGTCGTGTGTTCATCACATGGTAGAGTGACGAGTCAACTGTTTATCACATGGCAGCGTGACGAATCCTGTGCCCGTCACATGACAATCTCACGAGTCCTTTGCTCATCACATGGTAGGTTAACGAGTCCTCTGCTCATCATATGGAAGTTCGATGAGTACTATGCTCATCACATGACAAGTTGACGAGTACTCTGCTCATCACGTAGCAGTTCGACGAGTACTCTGCTCTTCACATGGCAGCTTGTCGATTCCTATGTTCATCACATGGCAGCTTGACGAGTCCTGTTTTCATCACATGGTAGCGTGACGAGTCGTGTGTTCATCACATGGTAGTTTGACGAGTACTGTGCTCATCACATGGTGGTTTGACGAGTCCTATGCTTATCACATTATACTTCGACAAATACTGTGCTCATCATATGACAGCTTGTCGAGTCCTGTGTTCATCACATGACAGCTTACGAGTACATGGCAGGTCGACGAATAATGTGTTCATCACATGGCAGCGTGACGATTTCTGTGCTCATCACATGACAGCTGGAAGAGTTCTATACTCATCACATGGCACCTCGACGAGTCCTGTGCCCATCACATGGAAGCTTGACTAATCCTGTGCTCATCACATGGCATCTCGAGTAGCCCTGTGTTCTTCACATGATAGCTTCACGAGTCCTGAGTTCTTCACATGGCAGCTTCACGAGTCCTCTGCTCATGAAATGGTAGGTTGACGAATGCTGTTTTCATCATAAGGCAGCATGACGAGTCGTGTTTTCATCACATAGTAAAGTGACGAGTCAAGTGTTCATCAAATGGCAGCGTGACGAATTCTGTATTCATTACATGACAACTTGAGTCCTGTGTTCATCACATGGTAGCTTAACGAGTCCTGTGCTCATCACATGGTAGTTCGACAAGTACTGTGCTCATCACATGGCAGCGTGACGATTTCTGTGCTCATCACATGGCAGCTGGAAGAATTCTGTACTCATCACATGGCACCTCGAAGAGTCCTGTGCCCATCACATGGTAGTTTGACGAGTCCTGTGGTCATCACATGGTAGCTGAACGAGTACTCTGTTAATCACATGGCAGTTTCGCGAGTACTGTGCTCATCACATGGCAGGTCGACGAATATTGTGTTTTCACATAGCAGCGTGACGAGTTCTATGCTCATCACATGGCAGCTCGACGAGTCCTGCACTCATCACATCGCAGCTCAAAGAGTCCTGTGCTCATCACAGGGCAGATTAACTAGTTCTGTGCTCACCACATAGCAGCTCGAGTCGTCTTGTGTTCATCACATGGCAGCTTGATGATTCCTCTGCTCATTACATGGCAGCTCGACCAGTCCTGTGTTCATCACATGACAGCTTGTTGAATCCTGTACTCATCACACGACAGCTCGACGAGTACTGTGCTCTTCACATGGTAGCTTGTCGATTGCTATGTTCATCACATGGGAGCTTGACGAATCGTGTGTTCATCACATGGTAGCGTGACGAGTCATGTGATCATCTCATGACAGCGAGACGAGTCCTGTGGTCATCACATGGTTGTTTGACGATACCTGTGCTCATAACATGTTAGTCCGGCGAGCACTGTGTTCACCAATGGCAGCTACAAGAGCACTCTGCTCATCACATGACAGGTCGACGAATAATGTGTTTTAACAGGGCAGCGTGACAAATTCTGTGCTCATCACATGGCTGCTCGACCATTCCTGTGCTCATCACATCGCAGCGCAAGGAGTCCTCTGCTCATCGCATGGCAGCTTGACCAGTCCTGTGCTCATGACATAGCAGCTCGAGTAGTTCTGTGTTCATCACATGGCAGCTTGTCGAATCCTGTGATTATCAAATGGCATCTCGAAGAGTACTGTGCTCTTCACATGGTAGCTTGTCGGTTCCTATGTTCATCACATGGCGGCTTGAAGAGTACTGTGCTCAACGCATGGCAGTTTGATATGTACTGTGTTCATAACATGGCAGGTCAACGAATACTGTGTTCATCTCATGGCAGCTTGACGAATCTTGTTCTCATCACATGACCGATTGAAGAGTCTTTTGCTCATTACATGGCAGCTTAACGAGCACTGTGCACATCACAAGGCTCCTTGACGAGTGCTGTGTCTATCACCTGACAGGTCGACGAAGACTGTGTTCATCAAATAGCACTTCGACAGGTACTGTGTTCATCACCTTTTAGATCGACGAATACGGTGCTCATCGCATAGCAGCTTGACAAATTCATGCTCATCACACGGTAGCTCGACGAGTCCTGTGCTTATCACATGGCATCTTGACTAGTCCTGTGCTCATCACATGTCAACTCGACGAGTCCCGTGCTCATCACATGGCAGATTGACGAGTCCTGTGCTCATCACATGGCAGCCTGGCAGGTACTGTGCTCATCACATGGCTGCTCGACGAGTACTGTGTTCATCACATGGCAGCTTGACGAGGCCTGTGTAAATGACATTGTAGGTTGACGAATATTGTATTAATCACATGGTAGCGTAACGAGTCATGTGTTCACCACATGACAGCGAGATGAGTCCTCTGCTCATCAAATGGCAGCGAGAAGTGTCCTCTGCTCATCGCATGGCAACTTGACGAGTCGTGTGATCATCACATGGTAGTTTGAAAAGTCCTGTGCTCATCACACGGTAGTTGGATGAGTACTGTGCTCATCACAAGGTAGCATGTCGAGTCCTGTGTTCATCACATGACAGCTTAACTAGTCCTGTGCTCATCAAATGGCTGCTCGAGTTGTCCTGTGTTCATCACATGGTTGCTTAACGAGTCCTGTGCTCATGATATGGCATGTCGACGAGTACTGTGTTCATCATATGGCAGCATGAAGAGTCGTGTATTCATCACATGGTAGCGTGACGAGTCATGTGTTCCTCACATAGCAGCGTGACAGGTACTGTGTTCATCACATGGCAGCATGACGAGTCCTCTACTCATTACATGACAACTTGACGAGTCCTGTGCTCATCATATGGGAGATTGACGAAACCTATGGCCATCACATAGTAGTTTGAAGAGTACTTTGCTCATCACATGACATCTTAACGAGTACTGTGTTAATCACAGGACAGCTCGACCGAATACTGTGTTCACCACATGGCAGCGTGATGAGTTCTGTGCTCATCACGTGGGAGCTCGAGGAATCCTTTGCTCATCACATAACAGCTTGACGAGGACTGTGCTCATCACATGGCAAGTCAACGAATACTGTATTCATCACATGGCAGCGGGACGATTTCTGTGCTATTCACAGGGCAGCTCGTTGAGTTCTGTGCTCATCACATGGCAAGCTCGACGAGTCCAGTGCTCATCACATGACAGATTAACTAGTCCTCTGTTCATCAGATGACAGCTCGAGTAGTCCTGTGCTCATCACATGGTAGCTTGACAAGTCCTGCGCTCAAGACATGGCATGTCGACGAGTACTGTGCTCATCACACGGCAGCATGACGAGTCGTGTATGCACCACATGGTAGCGTTATGAGTTATGTGTTCATCACATAGCAGCGTGACGAGTAATGTGCTAATCACATGGCAGCATGACGAGTCCTCTGCTCATCACATGACAACTTGACGAGTCCTGTGCTCATCATATGGTAGCTTGACGAATCCTATGGTCATCACTTAGTAGTTCGAAGAGTACTTTGCTCATCACATGAAATCTTGACGAGTACTGTGTTAATCACAAGACAGCTCGACCGATTACTGTGTTCATCACATGTCAACGTGACAAGTTCTGTGTTCATCATATGACAGCTTAGCGAGGACTGTGCTCATCACATGGCAGGTCAACGAATACTGCATTCATCACATGTCAACGGGCCGATTTCTGTGCTCATCACAGGGCAGCTCGACGAGTTCGATGCTCATCACATGGCAACTCGACGAGTTCAGTGCATATCACATGACAGCTTAACTAGTCCTATGCTCATCACATGGCAGATTGACAAGTCCTGTGCTCATCACATGACAGTTTCGCAGGTACTGCGCTCATCATATGGCTGCTCGAATAGTGCTGTGTTCATCACATGGCAGCTTGAAGATGCCTGTGTAAATGACATGGTACGTTGACGAATATTGTGTTCATCACATGCTAGCGTAACGAGTCATGTGTTCACCACATGACAGCAAGATGCGTACTCTCCTCATCAAATGGAAACGTGAAGTGTCCTGTGCTCATCACATGGTAACTTGACGAGTCTGGTGCTCATCAAATGGCAGCTTGAGTAGTCCTGTGTTCATCACATGATTCCTTGACGAGTCCTGTGCTCATGACATGTCATGTCGACGAGTACTGTGTTCATCACATGGCAGCATGACGAGGCGTGTATTCATCACATGGTAGCATGACGAATCGTGTATTCATCATATCGTAGGGTGACGAGTCATGTGTTCCTCACATAGCAGAGTGACAAGTACTGTGCTCATCACATGGCAGCATCACGAGTCCTCTGATCATCACATGACAACTTGACGAGTCCTGTGTTCATTATATGGTAGTTTGACGAATCCCATGGTCATCACATAGTAGTTCGAAGAGTACTTTGCTCATTACATGACATCTTGACAAGTACTGTGTTAATCACATGACAGCTTGACCGAATACTGTGTTCATCACATGGCAGTGTGACGAGTTCTGTGCTCATCACGTGGGAGCTCGACGAATCCTGTGCTCATAACATAGCAACTTGACGAGAACTGTGCTCATCGCAAGGCAGGTCAACTGATACATTATTCATCACATGGCAACATGACGATTTCTGTGCTAATCACAGGGCACCTCGACGAGTTCTGTGCTCATCACATGGCAACTCGACGAGTCCAGTGTTCATCACATGACAGATTAACTAGTCCTGTGCTCCTATACGTGGCAGTTCGAGTAGTCATTTGTTTATCACATGGTAGCTTGACGAGTCCTGTGCTCATGACATGGCATGTCGACGAGTACTGTGTTCATCACAAGGCAGCATGACGAGTTGTGTATTCACCACATGGTAGCGAGACGAGTCATGTGTTCATCACATAGCAGCGTGACAAGTAATGTGCTAATCACATGGCAGCATGACGAGTCCTCTGCTTAGCACATGACAACTTGACGAGTCATGTGCTCACCATATGGTAGCTTGACGGATCCTATGGTAATCACATAGTAGTTCGAAGAATACTTTGCTCATCACATGACATTTTGACGAGTACTATGTTAATCACATGACAGCTCGATCGAATACTGTGTTCATCACACGGCACCGTGACGAGTTCTGTACTCATCACGTGGGAGCTAGACGAAACCTGTGCTTATCACATAGCAGCTTGAGGACTGTGATCATCACATGGCAGGTCAACGAATACTGTATTAATCACATGGCAGTGTGAAAACTTCTGTGCTAATCAGAGGGCAGCTCGATGAGTTCTCTGCTCATCACATAGCAGCTCGACGAGTCCAGTGCTCATCTCATGACAGCTTAATTAGTCCTGTGCTCATCGCATGGCAGCTCGAGTAGTCCTTTGTTCATAACATAGTAGCGTGACGAGTCCTGTGCTCAAGACATGGCATATCGACGAGTACTGTGTTCATCACACGGCAGCATGACGAGTCGTGTATGCACCACATGGTAGCGTGAAGAGTCATGTGTTCATCACATAGCAGCGTGACAAGTAATGTGCTAGTCACATGGCAGCATGACGAGTCCTCTGCTCATCACATGACAACTTGACGAGTCCTGTGCTCATCATACGGTAGCTTGACGAATCCTATGGTAATCACATAGTGGTTCGAAGAGTACTTTCCTTATCACTTGACATCTTGACGAGTACTGTGCTAATCAAATGACAGCTCGACCGAATACTGTGTTCATCATATAGCAGCGTGACAATTCCTGTGTTCATCATATGACAGCTTGACGAGGACTGTGCTCATCACATGAGAGGTCAACGAATACTGTGTTCATCACATGGCATCGTAACGATTTCTGTGCTAATCACAGGGCAGCTTGACTTGTTCTGTGCTCATCACATGGCAGCTCGACGAGTCGAGTGCTCATCACATGACAGATTAACTAGTCCTGCGCTCATCAAATGGCAGCTCGAGTAGTCCTGTGTTCATCACATGGTTGCTTGACGAGTCCTGTGCTCATGACTTAGCATGTCGACAAGTGCTGTGTTTATCACATGGCAGCATGACGAGTCGTGTAATCATCACATGGTAGCGTAACGAGTCATGTGTTCCTCACATAGCAGCGTGACTGGTACTGTGCGCATCATATGGCAGCATGACGAGTCCTGTGCTCATCACATGAAAACTTGAAGAGTCCTGTGCTCATCTTATGGTAGGTTGACGAATCCTATGGTCATCACATAGTAGTTCGAAGAGTACTTTGCTCATTACATGACATCTTGACGAGTACTATGTTAATCACATGACAGCTTGACCGAATACTGTGTTCATCACATGGCAGTGTGACGAGTTCTGTGCTCATCACGTGGGAGCTCGACGAATCCTGTGCTCAAAACAAAGTAGCTTGACGAGAACTGTGCTTATCGCAAGGCAGGTCAACTGATACATTATTCATCACATGGCAACATGACGATTTCTGTGCTAATCACAGGGCACCTCGATGAGTTCTGTTCTCATCACATGGCAACTCGACGATTCCAGTGTTCATCACATGACAGATTAACTAGTCCTGTGCTCCTATACGTGGCAATTCGAGTAGTCATTTGTTCATCACATGGTAGCTTGACGAGTCCTGTGCTCATGACATGGCATGTCGACGAGTACTGTGTTCGTCACATGGCAGCATGACGAGTTGTGTATTCACCACATGGTAGCGAGAAAAGTCATGTGTTCATCACATAGCAGCGTGACAAGTACTGTGCTAATCACATGGCAGCATGACGAGTCCTCTGCTTAGCACATGACAACTTGACGAGTCATGTGCTCACCATATGGTAGCTTGACGAATCCTATGGTTATCACATAGTAGTTCGAAGAGTACTTTGCTCATCACATGACATTTTGAAGAGTACTTTGATAATCACATGACAGCTCGACGAATACTGTGTTCATCACATGTCAGCGTGACAAGTCCTGTGTTAAATATATGACAGCTTGACGAGGACTGTGCTCATGACATGGGGGGTCAAAGAATACTGTGTTCATCACTTTGCAGCGTGACGATTTCTGTGCTCATCACGGAGCAGCTCGACGAGATCTGTGCTCATCACATGGCAACTGGACGAGTCCAGTGCTCATCGTATGACAGCTTAACTAATCCTGTGCTCATCACATGGCAGCTCGAGTAGTCCTGTGTCCATCACATGGTAGCTTGACGAGTCCTGTGCTTCTGAAATGGCTCGTCGATGAGTACTGTGTTCATCACATGGCAGCATGACGAGTTGTGTATTCATCACATGGTGGCGTGACGAGTCATGTGTTCATCACATTGCAGCGTGATGAGGTCTGTGCTCTTCATATGGTTGCTCGATGATTCCTGTGCTCATCACATCGCTGCGCCAAGAGTCCTTTGCTCATCATATGACAGCTTGACTAGTCTTGTGCTCATGACATAGCAGCTCGAGTTGTTCTGTGTTCATCACATGGCAGCTTGACGAGTCCTCTGCCCATCACATTGAAGCTCGACGAGTCTTGTGTTCATCACATGGGAGTTTGTCGAATCCTGTGCTCATCACATGGCACCTCGAAGAGTACTCTACTCTTCACATGGGAACTATTCGATCCCTATGTTCATCACATTGCATTTTGACGAGTACTGTGCTGAACGCATGGCAGTTTGGTAAGTACTGTGTTCATAACATGGCAGGTCAACGAATACTGTGTTCATCTCATGGCAGCTTGACAAATCCTATTCTCATCACACGACAGCTTGACGAGTCCTTTCCTCATTGCATGGCAGCTTAACGAGTACTGTGCACATCACAAGGCTGCTTGACGAGTTCTGTGTCTATCACCTGACAGGTCGACGAAGACAGTGTTCATCAGATAGCAGCTCGACAAGTACTGTGTTCATCAGATTTTAGGTCGACGAATACTGTGTTCATCGTATAGCAGTTTGACGAGTTCATGCTCATCACACGGTAACTCGACGAGTCCTGTGATTATCACATGGCATCTTGACTAATGCTGTGCTCATCACATGGCTGCTCGACGAGTGCTCTGTTCACCACAAGGAAGCTTGACGAGGCCTGTGTAAATTACATAGCAGGTTGACGAATATTGTGTTCATCACATGGTATCTTAACGAGTCATGTGTTCACCACATGACACCGAGATGAGTTCCCCGCTCATCAAATGGCAGCGTGAAGTGTCCTCTGCTCATCACATGGTAACATAACGAGTCCTGTGATCAACGCATGGAAGTTTGAAGAGTTCTAAGCTCATCACACGGTAGTTGGATGAGTACTGTGCTCATCACATGGCAGCATGTCGAATCCTGTGTTCACAACATGACAGCTTGACGAGGACTGTGCTCATCACATGGCAGGTCAACGAATACTGTTTATTACATCCCAGCGTGACCTTTTCTGTGCTCATCACAGGGCAGATCGACGAGTTCTGTGCTCATCACATGGCAATCCGACGAGTCCAGTGCTCATCACATGACATCTTAACTTGTCCTTTGCTCATCACATGGTCGCTCGAGTAGTCCTGTGTTCATCACATGGTAGCTTGACAGGTACTGTGCTCATGACGTGGCATGTGGACGAGTACTGTGTTCATCACATGGCAGCATGACGAGTCGTGTATTCATCACATGGTCACGTTATGAGTCATGTGATCCTCACATAGCAGCGTGACAAGCAGCGTGCTCATCACATGGCTGCTCGACGAGTACTGCGTTAATCACATGGAAGCTTGACGAGGCCTGTGTAAATTACGTGGCAGGTTGACGAATATTGTGTTCATCACAAGGTAGCGTAACGGGTCATATGTTTATCATATGACAGCGAGATGAGTCCTCTGCTCATCAAATGCCAGCGCGAAGTGTCCTCTGCTCATCACATGGCAACTTAACGAGTCCTGTGCTCATCACATGGTAGTTTGAGAAGCGGTGCGCTAAATACACGGTAGTCGGATGAGTACTGTGCTCATCACATGGCAGCATGTCGAGTCCTGTGTTCATCACATGACAGCTTAACTAGTCCTGTACTCATCAAATGACAGTTCGAGTTGTCCTGTGTTCATCACATGGTTGCTTGACAAGTCCTGTGCTTATGATATGGCATGTCGACGAATACTGTGTTCATCACATGGCAGCATGAAGAGTCGTGTATTCATCACATGGCAGCGTGACGACTCATGTGTTCCTCACATAGCAGCGTGACAAGTAATGTGCTCGTCACATGGCAGCATGACGAGTCCTCTGCTTATCACATGACAACTTGACGAGTCATGTGCTCATCATATGATAGATTGACGAAACCTATGGCCATCACATAGTAGCTCGAAGAGTACTTTGCTCATCACATGACATCTTGACGAGTACTGTGTTAATCACATGACAGCTCGACCGAATAGTGTGTTCATCACATGGCAGCGTGATGAGTTCTGTGCTCATCACGAGGGAGCTCGACGAATCTGTGCTCATCACATAACGGCTTGACGAGGATTGTGCTCATCACATGGCAGGTCAACGAATACTGTATTCATCACATGGCAGCGTGACGATTTCTGTGCCATTCACAGGGCAGCTCGTTGAGTTCTGTGCTCATCACATGGCAAGCTCGACGACTCCAGTGCACATCACATGCCAAGTTAACTAGTCCTGTGCTCATCACATGGCAGCTCGAGTAGCCCTTTGTTCATCATATGGTTGCTTGACGAATCCTGTGCTCATGACATGGCATGTCGACGAGTACTGTGCTCATCACACGGCAGCATGACGAGACGTGTATTCACCACATGGTAGCGTGACGAGATATGTGTTCATCACATAGAAGGTGACAAGTAATGTGCTAATCACATGGCAGCATGACGAGTCCTCCGCTCATCACATGACAACTTGACGAGTCCTGTGCTCATTATATGGTAGCTTGATGAATCCCCCTGTTAATCACATAGGAGTTCGAAGAATACTTTGCTCATCACATGACATCTTGACGAGTACTGTGTTAATTACATGACAGCTCGACCGAATAGTGTGTTCATCACATGGCAGCGTGATGAGTTCTGTGCTCATCACGTGGGAGCTCGACGAATCCTGTGCTCATCACATAACAGCTTGACGAGGACTGTGCTCATCACATGGCAGGTCAACGAATACTGTATTCATCACATGGCAGCGTCACGATTTGTGTGCTATTCACAGGGCAGCTCGTTGAGTTCTCTGCTCATCACATGGCAAGCTCGACGAGTCCAGTGCACATCACATGCCAAGTTAACTAGTCCTGTGCTCATCACATGGCAGCTCGAGTAGCCCTTTGTTCATCATATGGTTGCTTGACGAGTCCTGTGCTCATGACATGGCATGTCGACGAGTACTGTGCTCATTACACGGCAGCATGACGAGACGTGTATTCACCACACGGTAGCGTGACGAGATATGTGTTCATCACATAGAAGCGTGACAAGTAATATGCTAATCACATGGCAGCATGACGAGTCCTCCGCTCATCACATGACAACTTGACGAGTCCTGTGCTCATTATATGGTAGCTTGATGAATCCCCCTGTTAATCACATAGTAGTTCGAAGAGTACTTTGCTCATCACATGACATCATGACGAGTACTGTGTTAATCACATGACAGCTCGACCGAATACTGTGTTCATCACATGGCAGTGTAACAAGTCCTATGTTCATCATATGACAGCTTGACGAGGATTGTGGTCATCACAGGGCAGCTCGACGAGTTCTGTGCTCATCACATGGCAACTCGACGAGTCCAGTACAAATCACATGAAAGGTTAACTAGTCCTGTGCTCATCAAATGGTAGCTCGAGTAGTCCTGTGTTCATCATATGGTTGCTTGACGAGTCCTATGCTCAGGACATGGCATGTCGACGAATACTGAGTTCATCACATGGCAGCATGACGAGACTTGTTCTCATCACATGGTAGCGTGTCGAGTCATGTGTTCCTCACATAACATCGTGACAAGTAATGTGCTCCTCACATGGCGGCATGACGAGTCCTCTGCTCATCACATGACAACTTGACGAATCCTGTGCTCATCATATGGTAGCTTGACGAATCCTATGGTCATCACATAGTAGTTCGAAGAGTACTTTGGTCATCATATGACATCTTGACGAGTACTGTGTTAATCACAAGACAGCTCGACCGATTACTGTGTTCATCACATGACAAAGTGACGAGTTCTGTGCTCATTATGTGGGAGCTCGAGGAATCCTGTGCTCATCACATACCAGCATGACGAGGACTGTGCTCATCACATGGCAGGTCAACGAATACTGTATTCATCATATGGCAGCGTGACGATATCTGTGGTAATCACAGGGCAGCTCGACGAGTTCTGTGCTCATCATATGGCAATTCGACGAGTCCAGTGCTCATCACATGACAGCTTAACTAGTCCTGTGCTCATCACAAGGCAGATTGACGAGTCCTGTGCTCATCATATGGCAGCTTGGCAGTTAGTGTGCTCATCACATGGCTGCTCGACTAGTAATGTGTTCATCACATGGCAGCTTGACGATGCCTGTGTAAATGACATGGTAGGTTGACGGATATTGTGTTCATCACATGGTAGCGTAATGAGGCATGTGTTCGCCACAAGACAGCGATATGAGTCCTCTGCTCATCAATTGGCAGCGTGAAGTGTCCTGTGCTCATCACATAGCAACTTGACGAGTCCTGTGCTCATCAAATGGCAGCTCGAGTAGTCCTGTGTTCATCACATGGTTGCTTGACGAGTCCTGTGCTCAGGACATGGCATGTCGACGAATACTGTGTTCATCACATGGCAGCATGATGAGTCGTGTATTCATCACATGGTACCGTGACGAGTCATGTGTTCCTCACATAGCAGCGTGACAAGTACTGTGTTCATCACATGGCAGCATCACGAGTCCTCTGCTCATCACATGACAACTTAACTAGTCCTGTGCTCATCATATGGTAGCTTGACGAATCCTATGGTAATCACATAGTAGTTCGAAGAGTACTTTGCTCATCACATGACATCTTGACGATTACTGTGTTAATCACATGACAGCTCCATCGAATACTGTGTTCATCACATGGCAGCGTGACGAGTTCTGTACTCATCACGTGGGAGCTCGACGAATCCTGTGCTTAACTCATAGCAGCTTGATGAGGACTTTGATCATCAATTGCCAGATCAACGAATGACGTATTCATCACATGGCAGTGTGACGATTTCTGTGCTAATCAGAGGGCAGCTCGATGAGTTCTTTGCTCATCACATAGCAGCTCGACGAGTCCAGTGCACATCACATGACAGCTAACTTGTCCTGTGCTTATCACATGGCAGCTCGAGTAGTCCTTTGTTCATCACATGGTAGCTTGACGAGTCCTTTGCTCATGACATGCCATGTCGACGAATACTGTGTTCATCACATGGCAGCATGAAGAGTCGTGTATTCACCACATGGTAGCGTGAGGAGTTGTGTTCATCACATAGCAGCGTGACAAGTACTGTGCTAATCACATGGCAGCATGACGAGTCCTCTGCTCATCAAATGACAATTTGACGAGCCTTGTGCTCATCATTATGGAAGCTTGACGAATCCTATGGTAATCACATAGTAGTTCGAAGAGTACTTTGCTCATCACTTGACATCTTGACAAGTACTGTGTTAATCAAATGACAGCTTGACCGAATACTGTGTTCATCGCATGGCAGCGTGACAATTCCTGTGTTCATCATATGACAGCTTGACGAAGACTGTGCTCATCACATGGGACGTCAACGAATACTGTGGTCATCACTTGACAGCGTTCCGATTTCTGTGCTAATCACAGGGCAGCTCGACATGTTCTGTGCTCATCACACGGCAGGTCGACGAGTCCAGTGCTCATTACATGAAAGGTTAACTAGTCCTGTGCTCATGAAATGGCAGCTCGGGTACTCCTGCGTTCATCACATGGTAACTTGACGAGTCCTGTGCTCATGACTTGGCATGTCCATGAGTACTGTGTTCATCACATGGCAGCATGACGAGTCGTGTAATCATCACATGGTAGTGTGAAGAGTCATGTGTTCCTCACATAGCAGCGTGACAAGTACTGTGCGCATCACATGGGAGCATGACGAGTCCTCATGTCATCACATGACAAC
Organism: Panulirus ornatus; assembly: GCF_036320965.1. NCBI lineage: Eukaryota > Metazoa > Arthropoda > Malacostraca > Decapoda > Palinuridae > Panulirus > Panulirus ornatus. The sequence continues at coordinate 6,213,923 of NC_092250.1, read as the reverse complement.
TTGACGAGTCTTGTGCTCAACATATGGTAACAACGAGTCCTATGGTCATTATAGTAGTTCAAAGAGTACTTTACTCATTACATGACATCTTGACGAGTAGTGTGTTAATCACATGACAGCTTGACCGAATACTGTGTTCGTCACATGACAGCGTGACGAGTTCTGTACTCATCACGTGGGAGCTCGACGAATCCTGTGGTCATCACATAGCAGCTTGACGAGAACTGTGCTCATCGCATGGCAGGTAAACTAATACTGTATTCATCACATGGCAGCGTGACGATTTCTGTGCTAATCACAGGGCACCTCGACGATTTTTGTGCTCATCACTTGACAGCTCGACGAGTCCAGTGCTCATCACATGACAGCTTAACTAGTCCTGTGCTCATCACATGGCACCTCGAGTAGTCTTTGTTCATCACATGGTAGTTTGACGAGTTCTGTGCTCATGACATGGCATGTCGACGAGTACTGTGTTATTCACATGGCAGCATGAGGAGTCTTGTATTCACCATATGGTAGCGAGAAGAGTCATGTGTTCATCACATTGCAGCGTGACAGGTAATGTGCTAATCACATGGCAGCATGACGAGTCCTCTGCTCATCACATGACAACTTGACGAGTCATGTGCTCATCACATGGTAGCTTGACGAATCCTATGGTAATCACATAGTAGTTCGAAGAATACTTTGTTCATCACATGATATCTTGACGAGCACTGTGTTAATCAAACGACAGCTCGCCGAATACTTGGTTCATCACATGGCAGCGTGATAAGTCCTGTGTTAAATATATGATAGCTAGGCGAGGACTGTGCTCATCACATGGCTGGTCAACAAATGATATGTTCATCACATTGGAGCGTGACGATTTATATGCTCATCACAGGGCAGCTCGACGAGATCTGTACTCATCACATGGGAACACGACGAGTCTAGTGCTCATCACTTGACAGCTTAACTAGTCCTGTGCTTATCATATGGCAGCTCGAGTAGTCTTGTGTTCATCACATGGTAGCTTGACGAGTCCTGTGCTTATTAAATGGCATGTCGACGAGTACTGTGTTCATCACATAGCAGCATGACGAGTCGTGGGTTCATCACATGGTAGTGTGACGAGTCATGTGTTCATCACATTGCAGCGTGATGAGCTCTGTGCTCTTCATATGGCTGCTCGATGATTCCTGTGCTCCTCACATCGCTGCGCCAAGAGTACTGTGCTCATCACATGACAGCTTGACTAGTCCTGTGTTCATGACACAGCTGCTCGAGTTTTCTGTGTTCATCACCTGGCAGCTTGACGAGTCCTCTGCCCATCACATAGAAGCTCGACGAGTCCTTTGTTCATCACATGGCAGTTTGTCGAATCCTGTGCTTATCACATGGAATCTCGAAGAGTACTCTGCTTCCTATGTTCATCACATTGCAGTTTGACGAGTGCTGTGCTCAACGCATAGCAGTTTGACAAGTATTGTGTTCATAACATTGCAGGTCAACGGATACTGTGTTCATCTCACGGCAGCTTGACGAATCCAATGCTCATCACATGACAGCTTGTCGAGTCCTTTGCTCATTGTATGGCAGCTTAACGAGTGCTGTGAACATTAGAAGGCTGCTTGACGAGTACTGTGTCTATCACCTGACAGGTCGACGAAGACTGTGTTCATCAGATAGCAGCTCGACAAGTACTGTGTTCATCACCTTTTAGGTCGACGAATAATGTGTTCATCGTATAGTAGTTTGACGAGTTCATGCTCATCACAGGGGAGCTCGACGAGTCCTGTGCTTATCACATGGCATCTTGACTAGTCCTGTGCTCATCACATGGCAGCTCGACGAGTCCTGTGCGCATCACAGAGCAGATTGACGAGTCCTGTGCTCATCACATGGCAGCTTGGCAGGTATTGTGCTCATCACATGGCTGCTCGATGAGTGCTGTGTTCATCACATGGAAGCTTGACGAGGCCTGTTTAAATTACATGTTAGGTTGGCGAATTATGTGTTTATCACATGGTAGCGTAACGAATCATGTGTTCACCAAATGACAGCGAGATGAGTTCTCTGCTTATCAAATGGCAGCGTGAAGTGTCCTCTGCTCATCACATGGCAACTTGACGAGTCGTGTGATCATCACATGGTGGTTTGTGGAGTCCTGTGCTCATCACACAGTAGTTGGATGAATACTGTGCTCATCACATGGCAGCATGTCGAGTCCTGTGTTCATCACATGACAAATTGACGAGGACTTTGCTCATCACATGGCAGGTCAAGGAATACTGTGTTCATTACATGGCAGGGTGAACATTTCTGTACTCATCACATGGCAGCATGACGAGTCCTCTGCTCATCACATGACAACTTGACGAGTCATGTGCTCATCACATGGTAGCTTGACGAATCCTATGGTAATCACATAGTAGTTCGAAGAGTACTTTGTTCATCACATGATATCTTGACGAGTACTGTGTTAATCAAACGACAGCTCGCCGAATACTTGGTTCATCACATGGCAGCGTGATAAGTCCTGTGTTAAATATATGATAGCTTGACGAGGACTGTGCTCATCACATGGCTGGTCAACAAATGATATGTTCATCACATTGGAGCGTGACGATTTATATGCTCATCACAGGGCAGCTCGACGAGATCTGTACTCATCACATGGGAACGCGACGAGTCTAGTGCTCATCATATGACAGCTTAACTAGTCCTGTGCTCATAACATGGCAGCTCGAGTAGTCTTGTGTTCATCACATGGTAGCTTGACGAGTCCTGTGCTTATGAAATGGCATGTCGACGAGTACTGTGTTCATCACATAGCAGCATGACGAGTCGTGGGTTCATCACATGGTAGTGTGACGAGTCATGTGTTCATCACATTGCAGCGTGATGAGCTCTGTGCTCTTCATATGGCTGCTCGATGATTCCTGTGCTCATCACATCGCTGCGCCAAGAGTACTGTGCTCATCACATGACAGCTTGACTAGTCCTGTGTTCATGACATAGCAGCTCGAGTTTTCTGTGTTCATCACCTGGCAGCTTGACGAGTCCTCTGCCCATCACATAGAAGCTCGACGAGTCCTGTGTTCATCACATGGCAGTTTGTCGAATCCTGTGCTTATCACATGGAATCTCGAAGAGTACTCTGCCTCCTATGTTCATCACATTGCAGTTTGACGAGTGCTGTGCTCAACGCATAGCAGTTTGACAAGTATTGTGTTCATAACATTGCAGGTCAACGGATACTGTGTTCATCTCACAACAGCTTGACGAATCTAATGCTCATCACATGACAGCTTGACGAGTCCTTTGCTCATTGTATGGCAGCTTAACGAGTGCTGTGAACATTAGAAGGCTGCTTGACGAGTAATGTGTCTATCACCTGACAGGTCGACGAAGACTGTGTTCATCAGATAGCAGCTCGACAAGTACTGTGTTCATCACCTTTTAGGTCGACGAATAATGTGTTCATCGTATAGTAGTTTGACGAGTTCATGCTCATCACAGGGGAGCTCGACGAGTCCTGTGCTTATCACATAGCATCTTGACTAGTCCTGTGCTCATCACATGGCAGCTCGACGAGTCCTGTGCGCATCACAGAGCAGATTGACGAGTCCTGTGCTCATCACATGGCAGCTTGGCAGGTATTGTGCTTATCACATGGCTGCTCGATGAGTGCTGTGTTCATCACATGGAAGCTTGACGAGGCCTGTTTAAATTACATGTTAGGTTGACGAATTATGTGTTTATCACATGGTAGCGTAACGAATCATGTGTTCACCAAATGACAGCGAGATGAGTTCTCTGCTTATCAAATGGCAGCGTGAAGTGTCCTCTGCTCATCACATGGCAACTTGACGAGTCGTGTGATCATCACATGGTGGTTTGTGGAGTCCTGTGCTCATCACACAGTAGTTGGATGAATACTGTGCTCATCACATGGCAGCATGTCGAGTCCTGTGTTCATCACATGACAAATTGACGAGGACTTTGCTCATCACATGGCAGGTCAAGGAATACTGTGTTCATTACATGGCAGGGTGAACATTTCTGTACTCATCACATGGCAGCTCGACGAGTTCTATGCTCATCACATGGCAACTCGACGAGTCCAGTGCTCATCACATGACAACTAGTCCTCTGCTCATCATATGGCAGCTCGAGTAGTCCTGTGTTCATCACATGGTAGCTTGACGAGTCCTGTGCTCATGACATGGCATGTCGACGAGTACTGTGTTCTTCACATGGCAGCATGACAAGTCGTGTATTCATCACATGGTCGCGTGACGAGTCATGTGATCCTCACATAGCAGCGTGACAAGCACTGTGCTCATCGCATGGCTCCTCGACGAGTACTGTGTTCATCACATGGAAGCTTGACGAGGCCTGCGTAAATTACATGGCAGTTTCACGAATATTGTGTTCATCACATGGTAGCGTAACGAGTCATGTGTTCACCACATGACACCGAGATGAGTCCTCTGCTCATAAGATGGCAGCGTGAAGTGTCCTCTGCTCATCACATGGCAACTTGACGAGTCCTGTGATCATCACATGGTAGTTTGAGGAGTCCTGTGCTCATCACACGGTAGTTGGATGGGTACTGTGCTCATCACATGGCAGCATGTCGAGTCCTGTGTTCATCACATGACAGCTTGACGAGGACTGTGCTCATCACATGGCAGGTCAACGAATACTGTGTTCATTACATGGCAGCGTGACCATTTCTGTGCTCATCACACGGCAGCTCGACGAGTTCTGTGCTCATCACATGGCAACTCGAAGAGTCCAGTGCTCATCACATGACAGCTTAACTAGTCCTGTGCTCATCATATGGCCACTCGATTAGTCCTGTGTTCATCACATGGTAGCTTGACGAGTCCTGTGCTCATGACATGGCATGTCGACGAGTACTGTGTTCATCACATGGCATCATGACGAGTCGTGTATTCATCACATGGTCGCGTGACGAGTCATGTGATCCTCACATAGCAGCGTGACAAGCACTGTTCTCATCACATGGCAGCTTGACGAGGACTGTGCTGAACACATGGCATGTCAACGAATACTGTGTTCACCACATGGCAACGTGAGGATTTCTCTGCTCATCACACTGCAGCTCGACGAGTTCTGTGTTCATCACATGGCAACTCGATGAGTCCAGTGCTCATCACATGACAGCTTAACTAGTCCTCTGCTCATCATATGGCAGCTTGAGTATTCCTGTGTTCTTCACATGGTAGCTTGACGAGTCCTGTGCTCATGACATGGCACGTCGACGAGTACTATGTTCTTCACATGGCGGCATGACGAGTCGTGTATTCAGCACATGGTAGCGTGACGAGTCATGTGTCCATCACATAGCAGCGTGATGAGTTCTGTGCTCATCACATGGCTGCTCGATGATTCCTGTGCTCATCCCATCGCTGCGCGAAGAGACCTGTGCTCATCACATGGCAGCTTGACTAGTCCTGTGCTCATGACATAGCCGCTCGATTTGTTCTGTGTTCGTCACATGGCAATTTGACGAGTCCTCTGCTCATCACATGGCAGCTCGACAAGTCCTGTGTTCATCACAAGGCAGGTTGTAGACTCCTGTTCTCATCACATTGCAGCTCGAAGAGTACTGTGCTCCTCACATTGCAGCTCGAAGAGTACTATGCTCCTCACACGGCAGCTTGTCGATTCCTATGTTTATCACATTGCAGTTTGACGAGTACTGTGCTCAACGCATGGCAGTTTGATAAGTACTGTGTTCATAACATGGCAGGTCAACGAATACTGTGTTCATCTCATGGCAGCTTGACGATTCCTATGCTCATCACATGACAGCTTGACGAGTCCTTTGCTCATTGCATGGCAGCTTAACGAGTACTGTGCACATCACAAGGCTACTTGACGAGTTCTGTGTCTATCACCTGACAGGTCGACGAAGACTGTGTCCATCAGATAGCAGCTCGACAAGTACTGTGTTCATCACCTTTTATGGCAACGAATACTGTGTTCATCGCATAGCAGTTTGACGAGTTCATGCTCATCACACGGTAGCTCGACGAGTCCTGCGCTTACCACATGGCATCTTGACTAGTTCTGTGGTCATCACATGGCAGATCGACGTGTCCCATGCTCATTACATGGCAGATTGACGAGTCCTGTGCTCATCACATGGCAGCTTGGCAGGTACTGTGCTCATCACATAGCTGCTCGACGAGTACTGTGTTCATCACATGGCAGCTTGACGAGGCCTGTGTAAATTACATGGCAGGTTGACGAATATTGTGTTCATCACATGGTAGCGTCATGAGTCATGTGTTCTCCATATGACAGCGAGATGAGTACTCTGCTCATCAAATGGCAGCGTAAAGTGTTCTTTGCTCATCACATGGCAACTTGACGAGTCCTGTACTCATCACATGGCAGTTTGAGGAGTCTTGTGCTCAACACACGGTGATTCGATGAGTACTGTGCTCATTACATGGCAGCATGTCGAGTCCTTTGTTCACCACATGACTGCTTGACGAGGACTATGCTCACCACATGGCAGGTTAACGAATACTGTGTTCATTACTTGGCAGCGTGACGATTTCTCTGCTCATCACAGGGCAGCTCGACGAGTTTTGTGCTCATCACATTGCAAGTCGACGAGTCGAGTGCTCATCACATGACAACTTGACGAGTCCTGTGCTCATCATATGGTAGCTTGACGAATCCTATGGGCTTCACATAGTAGCTCGAAGAGTACTTTGCTCATTACATGACTTCTTGACGAGCACTGTGTTAATCACATGACAGCTCGACCGAATACTGTGCTCATCACATGGCAGCGTGACGAGTTCTGTGCTCATCAAATGGGAGCTCGACGAATCCTTTGCTCGTCACATACCAGCTTGACGAGTCCTGTGCTCATCACATGGCTGCTTAGCTAGTCCTGTGCTCATCACATAGCAGCTCAGGTATTCCTGCGCTCATCACATGGCAGACTGACGAGTCCTGCGCTCATGACATGGCAGGTCGACGAACACTGCGTTCATCATATGCCAGCTTGACGGGTTGTGTTTTCATCACATAGTAGCGTGACGAGTCATATGTTTATCACATGGCAGCATGACGAATCCTTTGCTCATGACATGGCATGTCGACGAGTACTGTTTCATCACATGGCAGCTTGACGAGTACTGTGTTCATCACGTGGCAGCTCGGCAAGTCCTCTGGACATCACATAGCTGGTCGACGAACACTCTGTTCTTCACATAGCAGTTTGACTAGCTCATCACATGGCAGCTCGACTTGTCCTTTGTTGCTCATATGGCAGCTTAACGTAGTCCTCTGCCCATGGCATGGCAGGTCGACGAATGCTGTTTTATCATATGGCAGCATGACCTGTCATCTGTTCATCACATTGTAGAGTGACGAGTGAAGTTTTCATCGCATGGGAGCGTGACGAGTCCTGTCCTCATCACATGACAACTTGACGAGTCCTGTGCTCATCATATGGAAGCTTGACGAGTACTGTGCTCATCACATGGCAGCGTGTCAAGTGTTGATAACATGGCAGGTCGACGAATACTGTGTTCATCGCATGGCAGCTTGACGAATCCTGTGCTCATCACATGACAGCTTGACGAGTCCTGTGCTCATTACATGGCAGCTTGACGAGTACTGTGCGCATTACAAGGCTGCTTGACGAGTACTGTTTCCATCACCTGACAGGTCGACGAATACTGTGTTCATCAGATAGCAGCTCGACAAGTACTGTGTTCATCACCTTGTAGGTCGACGAATACTGTGTTTTCGTATAGCAGCTTGACGAGTTCAGTGCTCGTCACACGGTTGCTCGACGAGTCCTGTGCTCATCACATGGCATCTTGACTAGTCCTGTGCTCATCGCATGGCAGCTCGACGAGTCCCGTGCTCATCAAATGGCAGATGGACGAGTCCTGTGCTCATCACATGGCTGCTCGACGAGTACTGTGTTCATAACATGGCAGCTTGATGAGGCCTGTGCAAATGACATGGTAGGTTGACGAATACTGTGATCATCACATGACAAATCGGCGAATACTTTGTTCATCACATGACAGCTTCATTAGTACTGTGTTCATCACATGGCAACTTGGCGAGTCCAATGCTCATCACATGGCGGGTCGACGAATACTGTGTTCATCACATAGCAGCTTCACGAGTACTGAGCTCATCACATGGAAAGTCGACGAATACCGTGTTTTCACATAGCAGCGTGATGAGTTCTGTGCTCATCACATGGCAGCTAGACGAATCCAGTGCTCATCACATGGCAGCTCGATGAGTCCTCTGCTCATCAACTGGCAGCTTGACTAGTCCTGTGCTCATCACATAGCAGCTCGAGTAGTCCTGTGCTCATCACATGGCAGATTGAGGCGTCCTGTGCTCATCACATGGCAGCACGACGAGTCCTGTGTTCGCCACAAGACAGCATGTCGAATCCTGTGCTCATCACATGGCAGCTGGATGACTACTGTCCTCATCACATGGCAGCTTGACGAGCCGTGTGCTCATCACATGACAGCTTGACGAGTACTGTGCGCATCACACGGCAGCTTGACGAGTACTGTGCTCATCACATGGCTGCTCGACGAGTTCTGTTTTCATCACATAGCAACTTGACGAGGCCTGTGCTCACGATATGCCAGGACGACGAATGCTGTGTTCATATGGCAGCTTCACTAGTACTGTGTTCATCACATGGCAACTCGACGAGTCCTGTCCTCATCACATGGCAACTTGACGAGTCCTGTGCTCATCATATGGTAGTTTGACGAGTCCTGTGCTCATCACATGGTACTTCGACGAGTACAGCGCTCATCACATAGCAGCTTGTCAAGTCATGGCAGCGTGACGAGTCTTGTGTGCATCACATGGCAAATTGACGAGTTCTTTGTTCATCACATAGCAGCTTGACGAGTTCAATACTCATCACATGGTAGCTCGACTAGTCCTGTGCTCATCACATGGCATCTTGACTAGTCCTGTGCTCATCACATGGCAGCTCGACGACTCCTGTGCTCATCACATGGCATCTTGACTAGTCCTGTGCTCATCACATGGCAGCTTGACGAGTCCTGTGCTCATCAAATGGTAGCTTGACGAGTACTGTGTTCATCACATAGCTGATCGACGTGTTCTGTGTTCATCACATGGCAGCTTGATGAGGCCTGTGCTCATGACATGGCAAGTCGACGTATACTGTGTTCATGATATGGCAGCTTGAGGAATCGTGTGTTCATGACATGGTGGCATGACGAGATATGTGTTCACCACATGGCAGCGAGACGAGTCCTGTGCACATCACGTGCCAGAGTGACGAGTCCTGTGCTCATCACATGGCAACTTGACGAGTCCCTTGCTCATCACATGGCAGGTCGACGACTACTGTGTATATTATCATATGGCAGCGTGACGATTTCCGTGCTCATCACTTGGCAGCTCGACGAGTTCTGTACTCATCACATGACAGCTCTACTAGTCCTGTGTTCATCACAATGCATCTCGACTAGTCCTGCGTTCATCACATGGCAACTTGACGAGTCCTGTGCTCATGACATGGCAGGTCGACGAATACTCTGTTCATCACATGGCAGCCTGACGAGTCGTTTGTTCATCAAATGGTAGCATGATGAGTCATGTGTTCATCACATGGCGGCGTGACGAGTCCTGTGCTCATTACATGGCAGCGTGACGAGTCCTGTGCTCATGACATGGCAACTTGAGGAGTCCTGCAGTCATCACATGGTAGCTCAACGAGTCCTGTGATCATGACATGGTAGTTCGACGAGTACTGTGCTCATCACACGACAGCTTGTCGTGTACTGTGCTCATCACATGACAGGTCGACGAATACAGTGTTATCACATGGCAGCGTGAAGAGTTCTGTGCTCATCACGTGGCAGCTCGATGAATCCTTTGCTCATCACATGGCAGCTCAATGATTCCTGTGCTCATCACATGGCAGCTTGACGAATCCTGTGCTCATCACATGGCAGCTCGAGGAGTACTGTCCTCATCACACGATTGCTTGTCGAGTCCTATGTTCATTACATGGCAGCTTGACGAATCCTGTGCTCACTACTTGCAGCTCGTCAAATCATGTGTTCATCACATGGCAGCTTGTTGAATACTTTGCTCATCACATGACAGCTCAACGAGTACTGTGCTCATCACATGGCAGTTTGACGAGTACTCTCTTCATTACATGGCAGCTGGACAAATCCTGGGCTCATTACATGGCAGGTTGACGAATACTGTTCATCATATGGCAGCTTGACGAATCATGTGCTCATCTCATGGGAGCTTGACGAGTCCTGTGCTCATTACATGGCAGCTTGACGAGTACTTTGCGCATCACATGGCTGCTTGAGGAGTACTGTGTCCATCACCTGGGAGGTCGACGATTTCTGTCTTCGTCGCATGGCAGCGCGACGAGTACTGTGCACATCACATGGCTGTTTGACGAGTACTGTGTTCATCACATGGAATGTCGGCGAATACTGTGTTCATCACATGGCAGCTTAGCAAGTACTCTGGTCATCGCATGGCAGCTTTGCGACTTCTGTGCTCATCACATGGTAGCTCGATGAGTCCTGTGCTCATCACATGGCATCTTGGCTAATCCTATGCTCATCACACGGTAGCTCGACAAGTCCTGTGCTCATCACATGGCATCTTGACGAGTTCTGTGCTTATCACATGGCAGCTTGATGAGACCTTAGTTCATTACATGGCAGCTTGACGAGTCCCGTGCGCATGACATGGCTGCTTGACGAGTACCATGTTCATCACCTGACAGTTCGATGAATACTGTGTTCATCACATGGCAGCTCGACAAGTACTCTGTTCATCACCTGGCAGGTCGACGAATACTGTGTTCATCGCATGGCAGTTTGACGAGTTCTGTGCTCATCACATGGCAGCTCGACGAGTCTTCTGGTCATAACATAGCAGGTTGACGAATACTGTGTTCATCACATGGCAGCTCGACGAATCATGTACTCATCACATGGCAATTCGACGAATACTGTGTTCATCACATGGCAGCTTCACTAGTACTGTGTTCATCACATGGCAACTCGACGAGTCCTGTCCTCATCACATAGCAGGTTGACGAATACTGTGTTCATCGCATGGGAGCTTGACGAGTACTGTGCTCATCACATGGCAGCTGGGCGAGTCGTGAGTTCATCACAAGGTAGCGTGACGAGTCATGTGCTCATCACATGGTAGTGAGACGTATCCTGTGCTCTTCACATTGCACCTTGAGTCATGTGCTCATCAAATGGCAACTTAACGAGTCCTGTGCTCATCACATGGTAGTTTGACGAGTCCTATGCTCATCACATGGTAGTTCGTCGAGTTCTCTCCTCATCACATGGCAGCTTGTCGAGTCCTCTTTTCATTGCGTGACAGCTTGACGAGTACTGTGCTCATCACATGGCAAGTCAACAAATACTGTGTTCATCACAAGGCAGCGTACTGATTTCTGTGCTCATCACATGGCAGCTCGACGAGTCCTGTGCTCATCACAAGGCAGCTTGACTAGTCCTTCGCTCATCACATGGCAGCTCGAGTAGTTCTGTGTTTATCACATGGCAGCTTGACGAATCCTGTGCTCATCACATGGCAGGTCGACGAATACTGTGTTCATCACATGGCAGCTTCACTAGTACTGTGTTCATCACATGGCAACTCGACGAGTCCTGTCCTCATCACACGGCAGGTCGACGAATACTGTGTTCATCACATGGGAGCTTGACGTGTACTGTGCTCATCACATGGCAGCTTGACGAGTCGTGTGTTCATCATATTGTAGCATGACGAGCAATGTGCTCATCAAATGGCAGAGACGTGTCCTATGCTCTTCACATTGCACCGTGACGAGTCATGTGCTCATTACTTGGCAACTTAACGAGTCCTCTTTTCATCGCATGACAGCTTGACGAGTACTGTGCTCATCACATGGCAGCTCGACGATTTCTGTGCTCATCACATGGCAGCTTGACTAGTCCTGTGCTCATCACATAGGAGCTCGAGTAGTCCTGTGTTCATGACATGGCAGCTCGACGAATCCTGTGTTCATGACATGGCCGGTCGACGAATACTGTATTCATCACATGGCAGCTTGACGAGTCATGTGTTCATCACATGGCAGCATAACGAGTCCTATGCTCATCTCATTGAAGCTTGACGAGTATTGTGTTCATCACGTGGCAGCTTGACGAGTCCTCTGCTCATCACATAGCAAGTTGAAGAATATTGTGTTCATCACATGGCCGATTGATGAGTCATATGTTCATCACATGGCAGCGTGACGAGTCCGGTACTCATCACATGCAACTTGACGAGGTCTGTGCTCATCACATGGTAGCTTCATGAGTCCTGTCCTCATCACATGGTAGTTCGACGAGTACTCTGCTCATCATTTGACAGCTTGATGAGTACTGTACTCATTACATGGTAGGTCGACGCATACTGTGTTCATCAAATGGCAGCGTGCTCATCACATGGTAGCTCGACGATCCTGTGCTTATCACATGGCAGCTCCACGATTCCTGTGCTCATCACATGGCAGCTCCACGATTCCTGTGCTCATTACATGGCAGCTTTATTAGTCCGCTGCTCGTCACATACCAGCTTCAGTAGTCGTGTGTTCATCACATGGCAGCTTGACGTGTCCCGTGCTCATGACATGGCAGGTCGAAGAATACTATGTTCATCACATGGCAGCTTGACGAGTCATGTGTTCATCACATGGCAGCGTGACGAGTCCTGTGCTCATCACATGGCAGCTTGTCGAGTACTGAGCTCAGCACATGGCAGCTTGACGAGTATCCTGTTCGTCACATGGCAGCTTGACGAGTCTTCTGCTCATCACATAGAAGGTCGTCGAATACTGTGTTCATCACATGGCGGCTTGACGAGTCCTGTGCTCATCATATGGCAAGTCGACGAATACTGTGTTCATCACATGGCAGCTTCACGAGTCCTGTGTTCATCACATGGCAGCTCGACGAGTCCTGTGCTCATCACATGGCAGGTCGACGAATACTGTGTTCATTACATGGCAACTCAACGAGTTCTGTGCTCATCACATGGCAGCTCGACGAGTCCTGTGCTCATCTCATGGCAGCTTGACGAGTACTTTGCTCATTACATGGCATCTTCACTCGTCCTGTGCTCATTACATGGTAGCTCAACGAGTCCTCTACTCATCACATGGCAGCTTGACGAGTCATGTGCTCATCACATGGCAGCTTGACGGGTACTATGCTCATCACATGTCTGCTCTACGAGTACTGTGTTCATCACAAGGCAGCTATACGAGTCATGTGCTCATGACATGGCAGGTAGACGAATACTGCGTTCATCACATGGCAGCTTGACGAATCGTGTGTTCATCACATAGTTGCGTGACGAGAAATGTGTTCAACACATGGCAGCATGACGAGTCCTGTGTTCATCACATGGCTGCTTGACTAGTCCTGAGCTCATCACATGGCAGCTTGACGAGTCCTTTCCTCAACACATAGCAGCTTGATGAGTCCTGTGCTCATCACATGGCAGCTTGTTGAATCCTGTGATCATCACATAGCAGCTTGACGAGTCCTGTGCTCATCACATGGCAGCGTGACGAGTTCTGTGCTCATCACATAGCAGCTTGACAAGTTCTGTGCTCATCATAACAAAAAGGTCCTTGATGTCCTCGTGACCCAAAATCGACCTCCGGCCTCACACAGCGTTCATCGGTGCCTTGGTTATCATACACATAATATTAGTCACATTCCAGTAAATATAAACCACCTTCTACATTGACATAATGTCAGCAACCTTTCGATGCTTATCAGCCATTTCATTCTTGTGTTAACTCCATACTCGTAGTTGTGTCCAGTCTACGAATGCCGCAGAACTTTCCTCTAAAAAGACTGATCCTCCGCTGCTGCTCCATCTGTGATGGCGCCTCTACTACATAACAGCGGCGTCTCACGAGAGGAAGCTAATATGGTTTGTACCAGGCTCCATTAACTCCGCTATTACCGAGGTGACCTGAGCTGACATTTCCAGGTGGAATCCACCTCCACCAGAGAGTAGAAGCGTCCACGTTATATATCATGGCAACGAACGATCTCAAATTCGGTTTGTACGTAGTTCCGCGTCCACAAGTCTGTATTTCATACTAAGTAAAAGTACATTAGATAGGAAAGTAAGTTCATGAAGAATCTTTTGTAATCATATCCAGATCAACACAAACGAAAGTTTATCAAAATATGATAAATTGTAGAGACTGTTAACAGGAAGTGTAACTATATATGAGACGAGGCCAACAGAGGAAGCAAGGACTGGCCGAGGTGTGCCGTGATTCAGCCACTGCCTCCGGTAGCTGACAGGATGTAATAATAGTGTAATAGCTTCATCACTCTAGCCGGGTCACCTTGGCTTAGCCAGGGTTTAGTTCAGTTTACAGGGATCACCTGGGGTCAACACTGCTCTGTGGTGACCTCTGGCCTTTATCTTGTTAAGCTTCGATGGTCTCGCTTACGGACAACCATAGAAATCTTAAAATAAACATTTTGTTACAGACAGGAAATAATATGGGCAAATTCAGACCTCAAATAACAGGAAGCAAGTACACATCTTCCAATGTTGACTGTGGCAGTCAACAACTGAACATGACAACTTTAACAGATAATTGTTAATGATATTTTATATAATCTTTGCTTATTCATTTACTCAAAGTGGTCTGTCTAGACATATCTATTCATTTTGAGTTTTTATAACTTCATAGCAAAAAGACCACTTTATCCATACCATTTATACACATTATAAGTTCTTCATCCACAAAAGTCACATGAAATGGAACATCGTACTTTTCTTAAGATCTTCAGCTCCTCTCCTGTTACTGTGGTCTGGCGGTCTCAGCCAGAGGACTGTAACCTTATGTAATGAACCAACTTTATAACGTCTAATGTTATAATCATCAACCCACTTGGGTCTGGTGAAGACCCTCTGTCACCTCTGTAATGCTTTTGCGCTGCCGTTCTCAGGATGATCACAATTACATAGATGATGACAGCGGCAAAAACTAACTCAACCCGTCCAATATTCGCTCACATTAACACAAAACACCTGTGTGACATTACCGAGGATTTCCTTCTCTCTCCCTTTAACAGCTACAGGTAACTCCTAAACTGAGGAGAATAAAGTGATTGTGTTGTCACACGACCCTTGTCTCTGGCTGTGATCATCACAGGAGACAGTGAGACAACGAGCGCCTAACCAGTGTGAATATCTTGTATATTAAATCAGCTGGGAATATCATTTTGTCTTTATGTTGAAGGCTCCAGTCACGAACAAAAGTCCACATCAAGGCCGGGCTTTAATACTGAGAGGGTTGTGAAACGGAATAAAAGAAGACAAGAGAAAATGTTTACGAATTTTGGAGGAAGTGAAAAACCTATCTTTAGAATGTACTGGGAAAAACATGAGAAGGTAGAGAGTTTCAAAGCTTTGACGTGCAGGGAAGGTACTAGTTAACAAACCGGGCCACCCTTGAGTTGCTAATGGCCACACAATAACCATGTGACGCAGCAGCTAGCCGAGTATCGCGTGGTCTATTTAGTGGTGTGGGAACGCAAGCAGCCAGCTCTCGGGAGCAAAAACCAAGCTAATACACATAGAAGAGGGAAAGTGAACCAGCATAACGACGTAGGGCAAGAAAATCAAGTCTGGAAGTTAGTCTGGGACAGTTTATATAGGTTGAACCGCTTTCGATTCCACTTTGTCAGATGAGGATGCTTAGCTAGAACAACCCTGATGAGAGAGCAGTATTTCGACATCTAAACAAGATACCCAGTTTCCTACAGGTAGACTCAGCTATTCTTGTAACGTTGGATTTCAAGGAAGAGTGGATGTTATAGTAATACCTAGTATGGTCACTGAATTAAAAGGTGGAATTACAGAACCGTCAATGGAAAGACGAGAGATGTGAGTTTTCGATAGAGAGATGGGTAGAAACTGGGTCTTGGAGGCATTAAACTTAACAAGATTTTGTCTATCCCACTGATATTTCCTGTCTAAGTCAAGTTTATAGAGGAAGCTGTGTCAAGATGCAGATTAAGTGAGAGAAGAGGGAACAGAATTGCATGATGTGGATGAATGCAGCGCTGAGTCATCAGTGTATAAGTACATTTGATTATTTGTGAGGAGAGAAATCGTTGAAGAAAGCGAGAAAAAGTGTAGGGGACAGGACAGAATCTTGGGGGACACCGCTGTTGATGGAGAAAATGAGGGAGGCTGAGCCATCAACAACTACAGAGATAGATCGGCCGGAGAGAAGCTAAGTAATAAGGAGCACAGTGAGGGAGGGAAGCCAAATGAAGGGAGCTTAGAGATGAGACCCCGATGCCACACCCTCGTCAAGAGCTTTCGATATGCCAAGGGCAACTATCAATGGCTCCTCAAAATCTTTCAGAGATGATGGCTGGAAATTAGTAAGATAGGAACAAATATAACAATTGGAACTCGTCTTATGGAGGCCATGTTGGTGATCAGAGAGAAGACTGTAATTTCGGGGTGTTTTAAAGATGTAGGAGTTGCGGAGGGATTCTAAGACTTTGGAAATGGTAGATGTCAAAGCAACAGAACGATAGTGAGAGGGGTCAGAACGGTCACCCCTGTTATGAATGGGATGTATCAATGCCTGCTTCCAAGGAGAGGGAAGACTTTTGGTTTTTAAACAGAAACAGAATAGACGAGTAAGCAAAGGTGCAAATTCAGAGGCACATTCTTTCAGTACACGGGGATGGATGTGTTCAGAAAAAGAAGCACTTTTCGGACAGCACGGAAAGTGATTACGGGAAGGAGCATAAGATTAGTAAAAGAAGCATCAGGAGGGCAAAGGAATGTTAGAGTCATCCAAGGTGGAGTTAGAGGAGAAGCGGAAACCAAAGAGAGTTGCTTTGTCTGCGGAAGAGACAGCTATAGTACCGTCAGAACGGAAAAGTGAAGGATGACGAGGAGAGATTATCGCACTTCCTTTGAATAAAGGAACGCTTTCTCTCACAAATAACGTACTTACAGTGATTACGGGTGGTAATAAAAGCTGAATGGGAGCCAGAGGAAGGAGGGTTTTTCCAAGCCCGATATGAGGTGCATGATAATGTTGACGTGAAAGAAATGTTGTCTGGTCTTACATAATCCTCCCATCATCTGTATCACGCCTCTCTAACTGCACAGGCACCTTAGGAAATGATAGAAAAAAACGAAGATAGATGGTAATCATAACACGATGATACTTATCATAGGAAATCGCCTATGTTGATACTTTGTGGGTCTTTCAAACAACTGGTCGCAAAATCTCAGCCAGACTTGACTACCACGTCTCATGATCCAGCATGACAGTAGTCCTGAGATATGTTACTGAACTGACTTCCACCACGAGTTAGCTCCTGTGATGTCAATACTGCATGGTAGGAGCAACGAGTACCCCATCAAAGGCCTGGCAACCCATGACACACAGACCTGGTTGTCTTTTACCGGGATATTGTACCTCCCAGTTACATTAATGCCTCAGGTAGAACTTTGACTCTCATATGGATGACATTACGTCAACCCGCGAATAAGAATTTCATCAACCTCTGCGTCATCAGCCAAGATAATGATATAAAAAAAAGCTTTCCCCAATCTTATTATGAATTGAATGGTGATCTATATGTAGTTAATGGTGGTCTATGGTGGCTTGTAGGTTTCTGATGGTAGTGTATGGTAGTTAAAACCTCTCTAATGGTGGTGTGTGGGATCCACTGCAGTTATCTAATGGAGGCTTGTGTGGGTCAGTACGTGCTTAATGTTGGTCTTTGGGGGCTGTACGTACCCAGTGGTGGACTGTTGAAATCCTAGATTATGTAATTGTGGCCTGTGAGGTCAGTACGTATTTTGTGGTGGTCTTCCCAAGATGAAGATGAGCACTGGGACAAGGTATCCCACGGGACATCCAGAGGATTTCCCAAAGGGCATCTTAAAGGCATTCCAGAGGATGGCGAAAAGGAAATCCTGGACGAATTTCCGAAGGGCATCCCGGAGGCATCTAGAGGACATCTCATAGGACATCTTAAAGGACATCACAGACATCCTAGAGGATATCCCAGAGGACATCAAGGATGTATGTTTAAGGCGTCCCAGAGGACAGTCCAGAGACATCAATAGAACCTCTCAGAGACCTGGTCAAACAGACTATGTATTGGTCTGTATAGCGTTCGATATCATTTTCTGTAAAGACTTAAAGATTATGGTTCGTGCTTCCTCCAGATTAATATATCATCCGCGATTCTGTCCTTCCTCTGTATTCATAACTGTCAAAGAATGAAAACAAGATCTTATCTTCTCCCCAAACGCTTCTTTTGATAACTATTTCTATGATTTGTGATGATGATAGAAAGTGTTGGAGGATATCAAACATGATTATTCTAAACATCATCCTTGTGTTGGGTTGACGTTTAACTTCTGTTTCCAATTGAATTTCTCAGTGACAGTTAAGTAAATTTGTTACCAATAGATAACATATCAAGCAAAGGACCTCCATCTAAAAATGATGATATATTTCTCCCCATACGTTTATGCCTTATGAATCATAATCAAACGCCAAGTTAAGCTGCTGAAACTGCGCACCAATGCATAATATTTACATAAGCAGGCACAAGGCTATTACCACTTGACAATGAAGAAAATAAACGACGAATCTTTAAACCTCAAGTCATAAATCTGGCATCTAGCCAAGGCAGAGGCAATATGACACCAGATATTACCAGTAGTGGTGATAACAGTGATGTATGACAGGGCTATAATTACCAAGAGATATTGCTACACTTTCTTCACACCAAAGCAGTGTGAAGTTTTACTGAGTATCCTGATGGTATATGCGCTACTGCATACGATGATGGTGTATACGTTCCTGTCTATCTTGATGGTATATCAGTCACTGATTATCTCGATGGTTTACACGTTACAACATATCCTGATAACATATTTGTCACTAAATATCCAAATGATATACTCGCCACTGTATATTCTAATTCTATATTTGCCTCTGTATATCCTGATAGTATATATGTCTGTATACTCCATAGTATATTTGTTTATATCCAAAGAGCATATTTGCTACTATATATCCTGATCGTACATTTGTCACTATACCTTGTAGTGTATTTGTTTTTGTACACCCTGTAGTATATTTGTTACTGTATATCCTGATGGTATATTCGTCATTTTATATCCTGACAATATATTTGTTACCAAATGTGCTGATAGTATTTGCCATGGTCAACTTCGCTTCCCAGATTGTTTTATCATTTGCATTTTTTCATATTATGAAAAACTATGTTTATCGGTAGTGTTATATGGTGATGCTCCTCTAACTCGCAATGCTGTTGGTTGCCTACATGGAAGTCTCAAAAAGGTAGTTCTGAGGATTTGATTGTGCAATACAGACTGTATTGTAATAATATGCACAGATGATGGCTTACCTATGTATGTGAATGAGCACATATATATTTTTCATTATACTTTGTCGCTGTCTCCCGCTTTAGCGAGGTAGTGCAAGGAAAAAGACGAAAGAATGGCCCAACCCACCCACATACACATGTATATACATACACGTCAACACACGCACATATACATACCCATACATTTCAACGTATACATATATATATTTACACAGACATACACATATATACACATGTATATCATTCATATTTGCTGCCTTTATTCATTTCCGTCGCCATCCCGCCACACATGAAATCACAACCGCCTCCCCCTGCATGCGCAGGAGGTAGTGCTATAAAAAGACAACAAAGGCCACATTCGTTCACACTCAGTCTCTAGCTGTCATATATAATGCACCGAAACCACAGCTTCCTTTCCACACCCATGCCCAACAAAACTTTCCATGGTTTAACCCAGACGCTTCACATACCCTGATTCAATCCATTGACAACACGTCGACCCCGGTATACCACATCGTTCCACTTCACTTTTTTCCTTGCACGCCTTTCATCCTCTTATATGTTCAGGGCCCGATCGCTCAAAATCTTTTTCACTACATATTTCCACCTCCAATTTGGTATCCCACTTCTCATCGTTCCCTCCACCTCTGACATGTATATCCTCTTTGTCAGTCTTTCCTCATTCATTCTCTCCATGTGAACAAACCATTTCAAAACACCCTCCTCTGCTCTCTCAACCACACTCTTTTTACTACCACACATCTCTCTTACCCTTTCATTACTTACTCGATCAAACCACCTAACACCACATAGTGTCGTCAAATATCTCATTTTTAACACATCCACCCTCCTCCGAACAACCCTATCTATAGCCCTCGCCTCGTAAATGTTTAACATTCTTGGAACCACTATTCCTTCAAACATTCCCCATTTTTGCTTTATGAGATAATGTTCTCGCCTTCCATACATTTTTCAACACTCCCAGAACTTTCGCCCCCTCCCCCACCCTGTGACTCACTTCCTCTTCCATGGTTCCTTGCGCTGCCAAACCAACTCCCAGATATCTAAAACACTTCACTTCCTCCAGTTTTTCTCCATTCAAACTTACCTCCCAATTGACTTGACCCTCAACCCTACTGTACCTAATAACCTTGCTCTTATTCACATTCAGCTTTCTTCTTTCACACACTTTACCAAACTCAGACACCAGCTTCTGCAGTTTTTCACCCGAATCAGCCACCAGGGCTGTATCATCAGCGAACAACAACTGACTCACTTCCCAAGACCTCTCATCCACAACAGACTGCATACTTGCCCCTCTCTCCACAACTCTTGCATTAACGTCCCTAACAACCCCACTCGTAAACAAATTAAACAAGATAAGATAAGATAAGATACTTTATTCGTCAAATTGTTATACAAAATGTAATACAAAATGAAATTCGTTTTGGCTTTAGAGCTCCTTAGTAGTTGAAAAAAAAAGAAAACACTAAAACATTAACAAGAAATATTGCATAGGTTATTTCATATAAAATGTTACTTTGCTATTGTGTACATGCGATATCAGCTTGTCACCATACCTATCATGAACCATCACCTACAGTTATCATGAAACTTAAAGCTAGAAGTTATAGTGATGATAGATGATTGAAAAGCAGAATGCTTTTAGGTACAAACGACTTTTTGTATCTATCAGTGTGCAGCTTGGGCAGAGCTAGCCTTCTACCAGATTTAAGATACGTGTAACAATTATGTAGCGGATGCGTTACATCTTTCATCATTTTGTCTACTTGTTTCATTGTACCTTTTTGATAAATCTTATTCAGTGATGTGGTCTCTGCACCTAGTTTTCTTGCTTTCTTAACAATCCTTTCCAACTTCTTTTTATCTTTGCAAGTAAGTTTTCCATACCAGGCAGTGATTGAAAAATTTATAACTGATTCTAAAATTGATTTGTAAAATAGGCTAATGACCATTTTATCTACATGTAGGTTATGCAAGATACGTATAAAGTGTAATCTTTGGTTACATTTCCTTGACACCATATCTGTATTAACACTTCCTTTCAATTGGTCATCAATCATAAAGCCCAAATACTTATACTGGTTTACTCTTTCTACGTTTTCTTCCTCAATTGTTAATAGGTCTGGTACGTGTTTATTTTTAGTTCTGAAATCAAATATCATCTCTTTCGTTTTCTTTACATTAAGCTCCAAAAAATTTTGTTTACTCCAGTCAACGAATTTTTAACTTGAGTTAAATAGCCTTCATAATTATTATTTACAATTTTTCCTAAGATAACTGTATCGTCAGCATATTTTATAATAGTACAATCATCAATTTCACTTCTACAATCATCTGTATACAAGGTGAAAAGAGCTGGGGACAATACACAACCTTGGGGGGCTCCTGTGTTGGTGACTATCACATTGGACTTAACATTATTTACATTGGTATATTGGGGTCTCTGGGTTAAAAAGCTAAAAATCCATATCAAGATATTTCTATTTACACCCAATTCTAGCATTTTATTTGAGCAAAATATGAGGTTGCATTGTATTAAAATGCTGAACTTAAAATCAATGTATAGTGCTCTAATTTTGTGATTTGGGCTTATCTAATGCTTATTAATATCATTTAATAGTACAAGTTTGCATCCTGTACACTCCTTTATTACGATAAGCAAATTGCATAGGGTCTTTTTTAAATTATTTGTTTTTTTTTTTTTCACAGATATAGTTTTTCACAATGCTTTCTAAACATTTCATAATATTAGATGTTAGTACTACAGGTCTGAAGTCTATGTGATCTTTTGGGTGATTAATTTTTGCAGTAGGTTTCACTTAGATTCATTTCCCATTTATAAGGCACCACTCCCCTGATCCAGCGAGTCCTGAAATAATGTGGTCAGTACGGTGTCAATTGTTTTGCACAGCATTTAAGTACCCCTAGCAGGTATCCCGTCTGGCCCTGTAGCTTTACCTGCCGAATATTCTGCAGGGACTTCTGTACGTCTTTCTTGCCTAATCATAATTCTTTCATCATTGTTAGATTGAATTTTCTGTCATTACCTCATTACACGCATCACTGAAATCATGTCTTTCAAATCTCCAAAAAAACGCGGTCATTATTACATATGTGTTGTTTTTTTCCGTTCAGGCACACTTTTGTTTTTTTTTTTTGTTTCCCGCACAGGGTTTTAGTCCCTTTTCCCAAACGTCTTTTACTTGTTTGTTTTAAAAAAAGCCTTCAACTTTTTTCTTTGTATTTTCTTTTCGATCAGTAATTTTTTTATCAATTTACTTTGCAATGTTCTTCTTTCAACATCACTTCCATTTCGCAGGGGTCTGTGTTTTTCTTTTTGCATAGATTTTAGTTCTTTTTTAACCCCTGGTTATTGTTTGGGTATATCTTTATGTTTGGTGGGTTTTTCGTCACTCAAAGCAAAGTGAAAGTATTCATTAAAAATGTCTAAGATTGTTGATATAGCCCTGTTTTCTATCAGGACGGGGCCCAGTCTTTTTACAGTCAAAACACGCTTGTAATCGTTGTCTCTTGTTTCGTCCATTCCTTAATTTAAATTTTTCTTTCGAATTTGACTCTTTCAGTAATTGTTTATAGGTGGGGTTAACGTATAGCTTGTTTGGTCCCATTTCCAATGTTTGTCGTTTAAAAAATTTACTTCCATCTTTATATTACAATACATCTTTTTCCCAGTTTCGCCTTCCCTCTTGGGGGGACATTTTACTGTTTGTTCGTTCGTACGGACTTTTCCTTGAAAATCACAATGTTTAAAATTTCCCCAAAAAAATAATTATTGCATGTTCGGGCTTCATTTCCACAACGTGGAGACATCACAACCCCTGCCGCAGACCGACATTCAACTGAGAAACCGGGATCACTTTCCTCTCTTTTACTGTTACTTGCTATATATCATCGATAAAATTTAGGGTCTGCTTCGGCAACTTAAACTACATAATATTTTTTCAAAATTCTACAGAGCATCTCCATCAACTTATTATTGCCTTTAAGATCCATAAATGCTACATAAAAATTTCATTTGATTTTTCTAAGTATTACTAATTAACTTTCAAATCAACACCTGATTACACAAATCTCTCTATTTCTGAAACCACACTGCTTTCCCAATCTGATGCTCTTTTAACCCTTTCCCCCCTCAATTTATCCCCTCCCATATAATTTCCCAGGAATCTCAACAATTATAAAATTGTAATTAGAGCATCATTTTACCCCCTTTTTTCAATGGCACTTGATGCATTCCGCCAATCTCAGGTACCATCCCCATGAGTCATAAAAGCATGAATATCCTTACCAACCGGTCAACAAACACAGTCACACCTTTTTCATAGATTCCACTGCAATAAACCCTCCAAACCCGCTGCCTTGCGGCTTTTATCTTCTCAAAAGTTTTTCTACCTTTTGCTCGGGTTTTCCAAACTTTTTCCCAACCCTTCATTCGAGACCACCTCGACCAAAACACCCTTATATGCCATCTCTGTCAATCTAACACATTCAAAAGAACCTTCAAATACCTTACTTTTATCTCCTTCTCCACATCACCACTACTTGTTATTACCTCCCCATTTGTCACTTCTCCCAAGTTCCCCTTTGTTTTCTTGTCTTACGCACTTTATTTACCTCCTTCCAAAACATCTTTTATTCTCCTTAAAATTTAATGATTCTCTCTCACCTCAATTCATTTACCTCTTTTCACTCTTGACCCCTTCTCTTGACCTTCTGCCCCTTTCTTTATACATTCCATCATTTGTACTATTTCCTGCAAAATCGTCCAAATGCCCCCTCTCTTCTTTTCACTAATATCTTACTTCTTCATCCACAATCACTACCCTTTTATCTGCCCACCTCCCCGTTCTCATGCCACAAGCATCTTTTGCGCAAGCCATCACTGTTCCCTTAATACATCCCCTCCTCCCCCAATCCCCTTAGTCCTTTGCTTTCAGTTTTTTCCAATTTTGCACCCGGGTATCCTCGTCTTCCTCACAAAAATCTTTCCCAAGCTCAAAAAACTCTCACCATTCTCTTCACCCTAAAAATTCTCTCGTCTTTTCTGAAAAACCCTTACAAATTTCACCCTTTGCCCCCACAAGATATGATCAGACATCTTTTAGTTGCCTCCTCTCAGCACATTAAAATCCAAAGTCTTCTTTCGCGGACTATCAATAACAAGGATCCAATTTTCGCTCTCTGGCCATCTTCTCTACTTAAAATACGTTTTTGCTTTGTGCGTCTCCCGCGTTAGCGAGGTTTTTGAAGGAATCAGACGAAAGAAAGGGCCCAAACCGCCCACATACACAGGGATTACTTTCACGTCCACACACGCCAAAAATATACATACATATACATCTCAACGTAACATATAATACAACACAGACATATACCCCCTATATACATTACATTAAATTTATCTGTCTGCCTTTATTTGTTCCCTTTGCCCCATCGCCACACATGGAATAACAACCCCCACCCTCTTTTGCGCGAAGTAGCGCCCAAAGGGAAAAAACACCGAAGGCCCCCTTGTTCACAATCATTTTCTAGCTTTTCATGTAATAATGAACCGAAACCACAGCTCTTTAATCCCGGGCCCACACAACTTTCCATGGTTTACCCAGAGCTTCACATACCCTGGTTCAATTCCATTGACAGCACGTCGACCCCGTATAGACATCGTTCCAATTCACTCTATTCCCTTTCAACGCCTTTCACCCTCCTGCATGTTCAGGCCCGATCACTCAAATTCTTGTTCACTCCATCTTTCCTCCTCCCCAAAATGGTCCTCAATTCTCCCCGTTCCCTCCCCTCTGACAACATTATCCCCTTTGGTCCAATCTTTCCCACTCATTCTTCCCAAAGTGACCAAACCCTTTCAAAAACCCCCTCTTGCTCTCACTCAACCACGCTCTTTTTTTTTCCACACATCTCTTTACCCCCCTTAAAATTAATTACTCGATAAACCCCACTCAACCACATATTGCCCTCAAAAATTTAATTTCTAAGC
>NC_092250.1:6166388-6188260 GCF_036320965.1 Panulirus ornatus | reverse complement strand
TCACCGTCGCTTCCATAAGATAGTGATCAGAAATCCCTCTAACTGCCACTCTCAGCATATTAACATCCAAAAATCTCTTTTACACGGTTATCAATAAACACGTAGTCCAATAACGCCCTCTGGACATCCCTCCTACTCACATACATATGCTTTTCCATAACTCTCTTTTTAAACCAGGTATTCCCAGTCATCAGTCCGTTTTCAGCACACAACCCTACAAACTCTCCCTCATTTCCCTTTACAACAGTGAACACCCCATGTACACCAATTATACAATCAACTGCCACATTATTCACCTTTGCATATAAATCACCCATCACTATAACACGATCTCGTGCATCAAAGCTGCAAACACACTCATTCAGCTGCTCCCAAAACACTTGCCTCCAATGATCTTTCTCTTCATGACCAGGTGCAAAGGCACCAATATTCACCTATTTCTCTCCATCCACTTTCAGTTTTACCCATATCTATCTGGAGTCTACTTTCTTACATTCTATCACATATTTCCACTACTCCTGCTTCAGGAGGAATGCTACTCCTTCCTTTGTTCTAGTCCTCTCACCAACCCCTGAGTTTACTCCGAAAACATTCCCAAACCACTCTTCCCCTTTACACTTGAGCTTCGTTTCACTCAGAGCCAAAACATCCAGGTTCCTTTCCTCAAACATGCTACCTAGCTCTCCTTTTTTCTCATCTTGGCTACGTCCACACACATTTAGACACCTCAGTCTGAGGCTTCGAGGAGGATGGAACCATGGAAGCGGAAGTGTCACAGGGTGGGGAAGGGGGCGAAGGTTTTGGGAGCGTTGAAGAATATGTGGAAGAGCAAAAATAGGTTTCTTTGAAGGAATTGTGGTTCCAACAATGCTATATGGTTGCGAGGCGTGGGCTATAGATAGGGTTGTGCGGAGGAGAGTGGATGTGTAGGAAATAAAATGTTTGAAGACAATTTGTCGTGTGAGGTGGTTTGATCGAGTAAAAAAATGAAAGGGTAAGAGAGATGTGTAGTAATAAAAAGAGTGTGGTTGAGAGACCAGAAGAGGGTGTGTTGAAATGGTTTGGACACATGGAGAGAATAAGTGAGGATAGATTGACAAACAGGACATGTGTGTCAGAGGTAGAGGGAACAAGGAGAAGCGGAAGACCTAATTGGAAGTGGAAGCATGGAGTGAAAAAGATTTTGAGCGATCGGAGCCTGAGCATACAGGAAGGTGAAAGGCGTGCAAGGAATAGAGTGAAATGGAAAAATGTGGTATACCGGTGTCGACGTGAAGCGTCCAGGGTAAACCATGGAAAGGTCTGTTGGTCCTGGATGTGGAAAGGGAACTGTGGTTTCGGTGCGTTACACATGACAGCTAAAGACTGTGCACGAATTTGGCCTTTTTTGTCTTTTCCTGGCGCTACATCGCTCGGGTGGTGGGGACGCTATTTCATGTGTGGCGAGGTGGCGAGCGGAATAGATGAAGGCAGCAAGTATGAGTATTTACATGTGTATATATGTATATGCCTGTGTATGTATATGCATGTATACATTAGAATGTATATGTAAGTGCATGCGCGTGTATGGGCGTTTATGTATATATATATGTGTATGTGGGTGGGTTGGGTCATTCCTCTTCTGTGTCCTTGTACTACCTCGCTGACGCGGTAGACGACGATTAAGTATGATACGATAAACGCTTCCCTCTTCTTTTTCACTGACAGTCTTATTTCTTAATTCCACCACTCACTACCCTCTATAATCTGTCCACCTCCCACCATTCTTATGCCACATGCATCTTTTCAGCAAGATATCACGGCTTTCCTAAATACATCCCATTCCTCCCCAACTCCCCTTACGTCATTTGCTCTTACCTTTTGCCATTCTACACTCAGTCTCTCCTGGTACTTCCTCAAACAAGTCTCCTTTCCTAGCTCACTTACTCTCACCATTTTCTTCTCCCAACATTCTCTCTTCTTTTCTGAAAACCTTTACAAATCTTCACCTTCACCTCCACAAGATAGTGATCAGACATCCCTCCAGCTGTCCCTCTCAGCATATTAACAACCAAAAGTCTCTCTTTTACACGCCTATCAATTAACACGTAATGCAATAACGCCGTCTGACCATTTCTAATACTCATATACGTATACTTATGTACGTCTCTCTTATTAAATCAGGTATTCCCAATCACCAGTCATTTGTCCGCACACTGATCCAAAAGCTCTTTACCATTTCCATCTACAACACAGAACACCCCCTGTACACCAATTATACCCTCAACTGCTGCATAACTCACTTTCGCAAGAGGTGCAACAGGTGAGAAAGAGCGCAAATGAGAGTTGGGGTGAGAGAGTATCATTAAATTTTAGGGAGGATAAAAAAATGTTTTGGAAGGAGGTAAATAGAATGCATAAGACAAGGGAACAAATGGGAACATCGGTGAAGGGGGCAATGGGGAGGTAATGACAAGTAGTGATGAAGTGAGATGTGATGAATATCTTGAAGGTGTTTTGAATGTGTTTCATGACAGAGTGGCAGATGTATAGTGTTTTGGTCGGGGTGGTGTGCGAAGAGAGAGTGTCAGGGAGAATGGTTTGGTAAATAGAGGAGAGGTAGTAAAAGTTTTGCAGAAGGTGAAAACCGGCAAGGCGGCGGGTTTAGATGGTATTACAGTGGAATTTATCAAAAACGGGGTGACTGTGTTGTTGATTGGTTGGTAAGGATGTTCAATGTATGTGTGGATCATGGTGAAGTGCCTGAGGCTTGCCGGAATGCATGCATAGTGCCATTGTACAAAGCCAGAGGGGATAAAGGTGTGTTCAGATTACAGAGGCATAGGTTTCTTGAGTATTCCTGGGAAATTGTTTGGAAGGGTATTGATTCAGAGGATAAAAGTATGCACAGAGCATCAGATTGGGGAAGCGCAGCGTAGTTTCAGAAGTGGTAGAGGATGTGTGCATCAGGTGTTTGCTTTGAAGAACGTATGTGAGAAATACTTAGGAAAACAGATATATTTCTATGTGGCATATGAAGAAGGCATATGATAGTGTGCCTAGAGATGTTTTGTGGTAGGTTTTCATAATTTATATTGTGTGATGTAAATTGCTAGAAGCAGTAAAAAGTTTCTACCCAGGATGTAAGGCATGCTAGCGAGTAGGAAGAGAGGAAAGTGAGTGGTTCTCAGTGAATGTCGGTTTGCGGCAGGGGTGCGTGATGCCTCCATGGTTGTTTAATTTGTTTACGGATGGGGTTGTTAGGGAGGTGAATGCAAGAGTTTTGGAGAGAAGGGCAAGTATGCAGTCTGTTGTATGTGAGAGGGCTTGGGGAGTGAGTCAAATGTTGTTCGCTGATGATACAGCCCTGATGGATGTTCGGGTGCATAACTGCAGAAGCTGGTGACTGAGTTTGGTAATGTGCGTGAAATAAGAAAGCTGAGTGTGAAAGTGAATAAGAGCAAGGTTATTAGGTTCAGTAGGGTTCAGAGACAAGTCAATTGGGAGGTAAGTTTGAATGGAGAAAAACTGGAGAAAGTGAAATGGGCTATAGATAGGGTTGTGCGGAGGAGGGCTGATTTTTTTTTTTTTTAAATTAGGTGTTTAAGGACAATATGTGGTGTGAGGTGGTTTGATCGAGTAAGTAATGAAAGGGTAAGAGAGATGTGTGGTAATAAAAAGAGTGTGGTTGAGAGGGCAGAAGAGGGTGTATTGAAATGGTTTAGTCATATGGAGAGAATGAGGAAGGAAAGATAGACAAAGGGGATATATGTGCCAGAGGTGGAGAGAACGAGAAGTGGGAGACCAAATTGGAAGTGGAAGGATGGAGAGAAAAAGATTTTGAGCGATCGTGGACTGAACATACAAGAGAGCGAAAAGCGTGCAAGGAACAGTGAATTGGAAAGATGTGGTATACTAGGATCGACGTGCTGCCAATAGATTGAACGAAGGCATGTGAAGCGGCTGGGGTAAACCATGTGGAAAGAGAGCTGAGGTTTCGATGCATTACACATGACAGCTAGCGACTGTGAATGAATGTGGCCTTTGTTGTCTTTTTCTAGACGTACTTTGCTAACGCGGAAGACAGCGACTATGTATACTAATAATAACACACACACACACACACACACACACACACACACACACACACACACACACACACACACACACACACACACACACACACACACACACACACACACACACACATACATAGTGCCACTGTACAAAGGCAAAAGGGGATAGGAGTGAGTGCTCAAATTAGAGAGGTATAAGTTTGTTGAGTATTCCTGGGAAATTATATGGGAGGGTATTGATTGTGAGGGTGAAGGCATGTGCAGAGCATCAGATTAGGGAAGAGCACTGTGGTTTCAGAAGTGGTAGAGGATGTGTGGATCCGGTGCTCGCTTTGAAAAATGTATGTGAGAAATACCTAGAAAAGCAAATGGATTTGCATGTAGCATTTATGGATCTGGAGAAGGCATGTGATAGAGTAGATAGAGATGCTCTGTGGAAAGTATTAAGAATCTACGGTGTGGGAGGTAAGTTATTAAAAGCATTGAAAAGTTTTTATCGAGGATGTAAGGCATGTGTACGTGTAGGAAGAGAGGAAAGTAATTTGGTTCTCAGTGAATGTTGGTTTGCGGCAGGGATGAGTGATGTTTCCATAGTTGTTTAATCTGTTTATGGATTGGGTTGTTAGGGAGGTGAATGGATGAGTTTTGGAAAGAGGGGCAAGTATGCAGTCTGCTGTGAATGAGAGAGATTGGGAAGTGCGTCAGTTGTTGTTCACCGATGATACAGCGCTGGTGGCTGACTTTGGTAAAGTGTGTGAAAGACGAAAGCTGGGAGTAACTGTGAATAAGAACAAGGTTATTAGGCACAGTATGGTTGAGGGACAAGTCAATTGGGAGGTAAGTTTGAATGGAAAATAACTGGAGGAAGTGAGGTGTTTTAGATATCTGGGAGTAGATTTGGCAGCAGATGGAACCATGGAAGCGGAAGTGAATCATAGGGTGGGGAAGAGGGCGAGAGTTCTGGGAGCGTTGAAAAATGTGTGGAAGTCGAGACCGTTATCTTGGAAAGCAAAAATGGATATGTTTGAAGGAATAGTGGTTCCAACAATGTTATATGGTTGCGAGGCGTGGCCTATAGATAGAGTGTTGCGGAGGTGGGTGGATGTGCTAGAAATGAGATGTTTGAGGACAATATGTGGTGTGTGGTGGTTTGATCGAGTAAGTAATGAAAGGGTAAGAGAGATGTGTGGAAATAAAAAGAGTGTGGTTGAGAGAGAGGAGAAGGGTGTTTTGAAATGGTTTGGTCACATGGAGAGAATGAGTGAGGAAAGATTGACCAAGAGGATATATGTGTCAGAGGTGGAGGGAACGAGGAGAAGTGGGAGACCAAATTGGAGGTGGAAAGATGGAGTGAAAGGCGTGAAAGGAATAGAATGAATTAGAACGATGTGGTATACCGGGGTCGCCGTGCTG
This sequence comes from Panulirus ornatus, assembly GCF_036320965.1. NCBI lineage: Eukaryota > Metazoa > Arthropoda > Malacostraca > Decapoda > Palinuridae > Panulirus > Panulirus ornatus. Next base: position 6,182,792 of record NC_092250.1, on the reverse strand, counting down.
TCAATGGATTGAACAAGGGCATGTGAAGCGTCTGGTGTAAACCATGGAAAGTTTTGTGGGGCCTGTGGTTTCGGCGCATTATACATGACAGCTAGAGACTGAGTTTGAACGAATGTGCCCTTTCTTGTCTTTTCCTAGTGTTACGTCGCGCACATGCGGGGGGAGAGGTTTTCGTTTCATGTGTGGCGGGGTGGCGACGAGAATGAATAAGGGCAGACAGAATAAATTATGTACATGTTTATATATGTATATATCTATGTGTGTATATATGTATACGTTGAGATGTATAGGTATGTGCATGTGCGTGAGTGGACGTGTATGTACATACATGTGTATGTGGGTGGGTTGGGCCATTTTTTCGTCTGTTTCCTTGCGCTACATCGCTAACGCGAGAGACAGCGACAAAGTATAATGAAAAAAAAGATATGTATATATATACATGTAAATATATATATATATATATATATATATATATATATATATATATATATATATATATATATATATATATATATATATATATATATATATATATATATATATATATATATATATATATATCAGTAACGTATGTTAATTACATTATAACACCTCTGTTTGAATAGGAATATCAAATTACTCTCATGATTTCTGTAAATATTGTCATTACAGCTGGATCCAGGAGGCTGGAGGTGGAGACCAACCTCATCAACTGGAGTGCTATTGTCAGGTATTACAATTTTTTTCTAAGCATATTACGTTTTACATAAATGTCAATATAAAATCCAACGGACTTATGGGCACATTATATCATGATATATATAAATTTTTGTCACATAATCATTTGTATGATTAATGCGACAGATATTGACAATGTTATGACAAACATACGCGTGAATATCCCGAGACCTGCTACATACGGAACGTGATGTATGATATATGAACACGAACTTACACAATGACCAAACCTGAAAATGTTAAGGAGAAACTGGACGTCAGGATGAACGTAGTGGTCTTGAGGGTGATATCGATCGTCCTGGGAGAATGTAACTGTCTCAGAGAGGTCTTAATCATTCTTATCATTCTTGTGTTCGATGTAATGATAATAATAATGAAAACAATAGTAATAGTAGCAATAATGATAATCATGATAACAACAAAAACAATAATAATAATAATGATAATAATAATAATAATGATAATAATAATAATGATAATAATAATAATAATAATAATAATGATAATAATAATAATAATAATAATAATGATAATAGTAATAATAATAATAATGATAATAATGATAATAATAATAATAGTAATAATGATAATAATAATGATGATAATGATAATGATATTGATAATAATGATGATGATAACAATAATAATAATAATAATAATAATAATAATAATAATAATAATAATAATAATAATAATGATAATAATGATAATAATAATGATAATAATAATAATAATGATGATAATAATAATAACAATAATAATAATTGTAATGATAATGATAATGATAAGAACAATAGTAATAATGATAATGATAATAATAAAAATGATAATAATAATAATAATAATAATAATAATAATAATAATAATAATAATAATAATAATAATTATAATAATAATAATAATAATAATAACAATAATAATAACAATAATAATAATAATAATAATAATAATAATGAATGAATGTTGGGGTGAAGAGGGTGGTGAGAGTGAGTGAGCTTGAGAAGGAGACCTGTGTGAGGAAGTACCAGGAGAGACTGAGTACAGAATGGAAAAAGGTGAGAACAATGGAAGTAAGGGGAGTGGGGGAGGAACGGGATGTATTAAGGGAATCAGTGATGGATTGCGCAAAGGATGCTTGTGGCATGAGAAGAGTGGGAGGTGGGTTGATTAGAAAGGGTAGTGAGTGGTGGGATGAAGAAGTAAGAGTGCTAGTGAATGAGAAGAGAGAGGCATTTGGACGATTTTTGCAGGGAAAAAATGCAATTGAGTGGGAGATGTATAAAAGAAAGAGACAGGAGGTCAAGAGAAAGGTGCAAGAGGTGAAAAAGAGGGCGGATGAGAGTTGGGGTGAGAGAGTATCATTAAATTTTAGGGAGAATAAAAAGATGTTCTGGAAGGAGGTAAATAAAGTGCGTAAGACAAGGGAGCAAATGGAAACTTCAGTGAAGGGCGCAAATGGGGAGGTGATAACAAGTAGTGGTGATGTGAGAAGGAGATGGAGTGAGTATTTTGAAGGTTTGTTGAAGGTGTTTGATGATAGAGTGGCGGATATAGGGTGTTTTGGTCGAGGTGGTGTGCAAAGTGAGAGGGTTAGGGAAAATGATTTGGTAAACAGAGAAGAGGTAGTGAAAGCTTTGCGGAAGATGAAAACCGGCAAGGCAGCAGGTTTGGATGGTATTGCAGTGGAATTTATTAAAAAAGGGGGTGACTGTATTGTTGACTGGTTGGTAAGGTTATTTAATGTATGTATGACTCATGGTGAGGTGCCTGAGGATTGGCGGAATGCGTGCATAGTGCCATTGTACAAAGGCAAAGGGGATAAGAGTGAGTGCTCAAATTACAGAGGTATAAGTTTGTTGAGTATTCCTGGTAAATTATATGGGAGGGTATTGATTGAGAGGGTGAAGGCATGTACAGAGCATCAGATTGGGGAAGAGCAGTGTGGTTTCAGAAGTGGTAGAGGATGTGTGGATCAGGTGTTTGCTTTGAAGAATGTATGTGAGAAATACTTAGAAAAGCAAATGGATTTGTATGTAGCATTTATGGATCTGGAGAAGGCATATGATAGAGTTGATAGAGATGCTCTGTGGAAGGTATTAAGAATATATGGTGTGGGAGGCAAGTTGTTAGAAGCAGTGAAAAGTTTTTATCGAGGATGTAAGGCATGTGTACGTGTAGGAAGAGAGGAAAGTGATTGGTTCTCAGTGAATGTAGGTTTGCGGCAGGGGTGTGTGATGTCTCCATGGTTTGTTTAATTTGTTTATGGATGGGGTTGTTAGGGAGGTAAAAGCAAGAGTTTGGGAAAGAGGGGCAAGTATGAAGTCTGTTGGGATGAGAGAGCTTGGGAAGTGAGTCAGTTGTTGTTCGCTGATGATACAGCGCTGGTGGCTGATTCATGTGAGAAACTGCAGAAGCTGGTGACTGAGTTTCGTAAAGTGTGTGGAAGAAGAAAGTTAAGAGTAAATGTGAATAAGAGCAAGGTTATCAGGTACAGTAGGGTTGAAGGTCAAGTCAATTGGGAGGTGAGTTTGAATGGAGAAAAACTGGAGGAAATGAAGTGTTTTAGATATCTGGGAGTGGATCTGGCAGCGGATGGAACCATGGAAGCGGAAGTGGATCATAGGGTGGGGGAGGGGGCGAAAATTCTGGGGGCCTTGAAGAATGTGTGGAAGTCGAGAACATTATCTCGGAAAGCAAAAATGGGTATATTTGAAGGAATAGTGGTTCCAACAATGTTGTATGGTTGCGAGGCGTGGGCTATGGATAGAGTTGTGCGCAGGAGGATGGATGTGCTGGAAATGAGATGTTTGAGGACAATGTGTGGTGTGAGGTGGTTTGATCGAGTGAGTAACGTGAGGGTAAGAGACATGTGTGGAAATAAAAAGAGCGTGGTTGAGAGAGCAGAAGAGGATGTTTTGAAGTGGTTTGGGCACATGGAGAGGATGAGTGAGGAAAGATTGACCAAGAGGATATATGTGTCGGAGGTGGAGGGAACGAGGAGAAGAGGGAGACCAAATTGGAGGTGGAAAGATGGAGTGAAAAAGATTTTGTGTGATCGGGGCCTGAACATGCAGGAGGGTGAAAGGAGGGCAAGGAATAGAGTGAATTGGAGCGATGTGGTATACCGGGGTTGACGTGGTGTCAGTGGATTGAATCAAGGCATGTGAGGCGTCTGGGGTGAACCATGGAAAGCTGTGTAGGTATGTATATTTGCGTGTGTGGACGTATGTATATACATGTGTATGGGGGGGTGGGCCATTTCTTTCGTCTGTTTCCTTGCGCTACCTCGCAAACGCGGGAGACAGCGACAAAGTATAATAATAATAATAATAAAAAAAATAATAATGATAGTAACAATAATAATGATAATAATAATAGTAATAATAATGATGATAATGATAATGATAATGACAATGATAATAATAATAATGATAATAATAATAATGATGATAGTAATAATAATAATAATAATAATGATAATAATAATAATAATAATAATAATAATAATAATAATAATAATAATAATAATAATAATAATAATAATAACAACAATGATAATAATGATAATGATAATAATGATAATAATAATAGTAATAATAATGATAATAATAATAATAATAATAGTAATGATAATAATAATGTCTCCATGGTTGTTTAATTTGTTTGTGGATGGGGTTGTTAGGGAGGTAAATGCAAGAGTTTTGGAAAGAGGGGCAAGTATGAAGTCTGTTGGGGATGAGAGAGCTTGGAAAGTGAGTCAGTTGTTGTTCGCTGATGATACAGCGCTGGTGGCTGATTCATGTGAGAAACTGCAGAAGCTGGTGACTGAGTTTGGTAAAGTGTGTGGAAGAAGAAAGTTAAGAGTAAATGTGAATAAGAGCAAGGTTATTAGGTACAGTAGGGTTGAGGGTCAAGTCAATTGGGAGGTGAGTTTGAATGGAGAAAAACTGGAGGAAGTGAAGTGTTTTAGATATCTGGGAGTGGATCTGGCAGCGGATGGAACCATGGAAGTGGAAGTGGATCATAGGGTGGGGGAGGGGGCGAAAATTCTGGGGGCCTTGAAGAATGTGTGGAAGTCGAGAACATTATCTCGGAAAGCAAAAATGGGTATGTTTGAAGGAATAGTGGTTCCAACAATGTTGTATGGTTGCGAGGCGTGGGCTATGGATAGAGTTGTGCGCAGGAGGATGGATGTGCTGGAAATGAGATGTTTGAGGACAATGTGTAGTGTGAGGTGGTTTGATCGAGTGAGTAACGTAAGGGTAAGAGAGATGTGTGGAAATGAAAAGAGCGTGGTTGAGAGAGCAGAAGAGGGTGTTTTGAAGTGGTTTGGGCACATGGAGAGAATGAGTGAGGAAAGATTGACCAAGAGGATATATGTGTCGGAGGTGGAGGGAACTAGGAGAAGTGGGAGACCAAATTGGAGGTGGAAAGATGGAGTGAAAAAGATTTTGTGTGATCGGGGCCTGAACATGCAGGAGGGTGAAAGGAGGGCAAGGAATAGAGTGAATTGGAGCGATGTGGTATACCGGGGTTGACGTGGTGTCAGTGGATTGAATCAAGGCATGTGAGGCGTCTGGGGTGAACCATGGAAAGCTGTGTAGGTATGTATATTTGCGTGTGTGGACGTATGTATATACATGTATATGGGGGGGGGGGCCATTTCTTTCGTCTGTTTCCTTGCGCTACCTCGCAAACGCGGGAGACAGCGACAAAGTATAATAATAATAATAATAAAAAAAATAATAATGATAGTAACAATAATAATGATAATAATAGTAGTAATAATAATGATGATAATGATAATGATAATGACAATGATAATAATAATAATGATAATAATAATAATGATGATAGTAATAATAATAATAATAATAATAATGATAATAATAATAATAATAATAATAATAATAATAATAATAATAATAATAATAATAACAACAATGATAATAATGATAATGATAATAATGATAATAATAATAGTAATAATAATGATAATAATAATAATAATAATAGTAATGATAATAATTATCCCTGGGGATAGGGGAGAAAGAATACTTCCCACGTATTCCCTGCGTGTCGTAGAAGGCGACTAAAAGGGGAGGGAGCGGGGGGCTGGAAATCCTCCCCTCTCGTTTTTTTTTTTAATTTTCCAAAAGAAGGAACAGAGAATTGGGCCAGGTGAGGGTATTCCCTCAAGGCCCAGTCCTCTGTTCTTAACGCTACCTCGCTAATGCGGGAAATGGCGAATAGTTTGAAAGAAAAAAAAGAAAGAATGATAATAATAATGTCTCCATGGTTGTTTAATTTGTTTATGGATGGGGTTGTTATGGAGGTAAATGCAAGAGTTTTGGAAAGAGGGGCAAGTATGAAGTCTGTTGGGGATGAGAGAGCTTGGGAAGTGAGTCAGTTGTTGTTCGCTGATGATACAGCGCTGGTGGCTGATTCATGTGAGAAACTGCAGAAGCTGGTGACTGAGTTTGGTAAAGTGTGTGGAAGAAGAAAGTTAAGAGTAAATGTGAATAAGAGCAAGGTTATTAGGTACAGTAGGGTTGAGGGTCAAGTCAATTGGGAGGTGAGTTTGAATGGAGAAGAACTGGAGGAAGTGAAGTGTTTTAGATATCTGGGAGTGGATCTGGCAGCGGATGGAACCATGGAAGTGGAAGTGGATCATAGGGTGGGGGAGGGGGCGAAAATTCTGGGGGCCTTGAAGAATGTGTGGAAGTCGAGAACATTATCTCGGAAAGCAAAAATGGGTATGTTTGAAGGAATAGTGGTTCCAACAATGTTGTATGGTTGCGAGGCGTGGGCTATGGATAGAGTTGTGCGCAGGAGGATGGATGTGCTGGAAATGAGATGTTTGAGGACAATGTGTAGTGTGAGGTGGTTTGATCGAGTGAGTAACGTAAGGGTAAGAGAGATGTGTGGAAATGAAAAGAGCGTGGTTGAGAGAGCAGAAGAGGGTGTTTTGAAGTGGTTTGGGCACATGGAGAGAATGAGTGAGGAAAGATTGACCAAGAGGATATATGTGTCGGAGGTGGAGGGAACGAGGAGAAGAGGGAGACCAAATTGGAGGTGGAAAGATGGAGTGAAAAAGATTTTGTGTGATCGGGGCCTGAACATGCAGGAGGGTGAAAGGAGGGCAAGGAATAGAGTGAATTGGAGCGATGTGGTATACCGGGGTTGACGTGGTGTCAGTGGATTGAATCAAGGCATGTGAAGCGTCTGGGGTAAACCATGGAAAGCTGTGTAGGTATGTATATTTGCGTGTGTGGACGTATGTATATACATGTGTATGGGGGGGGGGGTTGGGCCATTTCTTTCGTCTGTTTCCTTGCGCTACCTCGCAAACGCGGGAGACAGCGACAAAGTATAATAAAAATAATAAAATATATAAGAATAATAATAATAATAATAATAATAATAATAATAATAATAATAATAATAATAATAATAATAATAATGATAATAATAATAATGATAATAATAATGATAATAATAATAATAATAATAATAATGATAATAATAATAATAATAATGATAATAATGATAATAGTAATAATAATAATGATAATGATAATAATAATAATAATAATAGTAATTACAATAATGATAATGATAATAATAGTAATAATTATAATAATATTAATAATAATGATGATAATAATAATAATACTGATAATAATAACAATAATAATAATAATAATAATGATAATAATAGCAATAATAATAATAATATTAATGATAATGATAATAATAATAATGATGATAATAATAATAATAATAATAATAATAATAATAATAATAATAATAATAATAATAATAATAATAATAATAATGATAATAATAATAACAATAATAATAATAATAATAATAATAATAATAATAATAAAAATAATAATAATAATAATAATAACTATTTATTTATTCATTTATTTTGCTTTGTCGCTGTCTCCCGCGTCTGCGAGGTAGCGCAAGGAAACAGACGAAAGAAATGGCCCAACCCACCCCCATGCACATGTATATACATACACATCCACACACGCAAATATACATACCTATACATCTCAATGTACACATATATATACACACATAGACACATACATATATACCCATGCACACAATTCACACTGTCTGCCTTTATTCATTCCCATCGACACCTCGCCACACATGGAATACCATCTCCCTCCCCCCTCATGTATGCGAGGTAGCGCTAGGAAAAGACAACAAAGGCCCCTCTCGTTCACACTCAGTCTCTAGCTGTCATGCAATAATGCCCGAAACCACAGCTCCCTTTCCACATCCAGGCCCCACACAACTTTCCATGGTTTACCCCAGACGCTTCACATGCCCTGATTTAATCCACTGACAGCACGTCAACCCCGGTAGACCACATCGATCCAATTCACTCTATTCCTTGCCCGCCTTTCACTCTCCTGCATGTTCAGGCCCCGATCACTCAAAATCTTTTTCACTCCATCTTTCCACCTAAAATTTGGTCTCCCACTTCTCCTCGTTCCCTCCACCTCCGACACATATATCCTCTTGGTCAATTTTTCCTCACTCATTCTCTCCATGTGACCAAACCATTTCAAAACACCCTCTTCTGCTCTCTCAACCACGCTCTTTTTTATTTCCACCCATCTCTCTTACCCTTTCATTACTTACTCGATCAAACCACCTAACACCACACATTGTCCTCAAACATCTCATTTCCAGCACATCCACCCTCCTGCGCACAACTCTATCCATAGCCCACGCCTCGCAACCATACAACATTGTTGGAACCACTATTCCTTCAAACATAACAATTTTTGCTTTCCGAGATAATGTTCTCGACTTCCACACATTCTTCAAGGCTCCCAGGATTTTCGCCCCCTCCCCCACCCTATGATCCACTTCCGCTTCCATGGTTCCATCCGCTGCCAGATCCACTCCCAGATATCTAATTGTAATGATGATAATAATAATAATAATTATAATAATGATAATAATAATACTAATAATAATCATAATAATGATAATAATAATGATAATAATGATAATAATAATAACAAAAATATCAATAATAATAATAATGATAATGATAATAATAATAATAATAATAATAATAATAATAATAATAATGATAATAATAATAATAATAATAATAATAATAATAATAATAATAATAATAATAATAATAATAATAATAATGATAATAATGATGATGTTGACAATAATGATAATGATGATGATAATAATAACTAGAATAATAATAATAATAATAATATCAATAATAATAATAACAATAATGATAATAATAATGTTGACAACAATGATAATGATGATAATTATAATAATAATGATGGTAATTATAATGATAATTTTAATAATAATATTAATAATAATAATAATAATAATAATAATAATAATAATAATAATAATAATAATAATAATAATAATAATAAACAGAGAAGAGGTAGTAAAAGCTTTGCGGAAGATGAAAGCCGGCAAGGCAGCAGGTTTGGATGGTATTGCAGTGGAATTTATTAAAAAAGGGGGTGACTGTATTGTTGACTGGTTGGTAAGGTTATTTAATGTATGTATGCCTCATGGTGAGGTGCCTGAGGATTGGCGGAATGCGTGCATAGTGCCATTGTACAAAGGCAAAGGGGATAAGAGTGAGTGCTCAAATTACAGAGGTATAAGTTTGTTGAGTATTCCTGGTAAATTATATGGGAGGATATTGATTGAGAGGGTGAAGGCATGTACAGAGCATCAGATTGGGGAAGAGCAGTGTGGTTTCAGAAGTGGTAGAGGATGTGTGGATCAGGTGTTTGCTTTGAAGAATGTATGTGAGAAATACTTAGAAAAGCAAATGGATTTGTATGTAGCATTTATGGATCTGGAGAAGGCATATGATAGAGTTGATAGAGATGCTCTGTGGAAGGTATTAAGAATATATGGTGTGGGAGGCAAGTTGTTAGAAGCAGTGAAAAGTTTTTATCGAGGATGTAAGGCATGTGTACGTGTAGGAAGAGAGGAAAGTGATTGGTTCTCAGTGAATGTAGGTTTGCGGCAGGGGTGTGTGATGTCTCCATGGTTGTTTAATTTGTTTATGGATGGGGTTGTTAGGGAGGTGAATGCAAGAGTTTTGGAAAGAGTGGCAAGTATGAAGTCTGTTGGGGATGAGAGAGCTTGGGAAGTGAGTCAGTTGTTGTTCGCTGATGATACAGCGCTGGTGGCTGATTCATGTGAGAAACTGCAGAAGCTGGTGACTGAGTTTGGTAAAGTGTGTGAAAGAAGAAAGTTAAGCGTAAATGTGAATAAGAGCAAGGTTATTAGGTACAGTAGGGTTGAGGGTCAATTCAATTGGGAGGTGAGTTTGAATGGAGAAAAAAGTGTTTTAGATATCTGGGAGTGGATCTGGCAGCGGATGGAACCATGGAAGCGGAAGTGGATCATAGGGTGGGGGAGGGGGCGAAAATTCTGGGAGCCTTGAAGAATGTGTGGAAGTCGAGAACATTATCTCGGAAAGCAAAAATGGGTATGTTTGAAGGAATAGTGGTTCCAACAATGTTGTATGGTTGCGAGGCGTGGGCTATGGATAGAGTTGTGCGCAGGAGGATGGATGTGCTGCAAATGAGATGTTTGAGGACAATGTGTGGTGTGAGGTGGTTTGATCGAGTAAGTAACGTAAGGGTAAGAGAGATGTGTGGCAATAAAAAGAGCGTGGTTGAGAGAGCAGAAGAGGGTGTTTTGAAATGGTTCGGGCACATGGAGAGAATGAGTGAGGAAAGATTGACCAAGAGAATATATGTGTCGGAGGTGGAGGGAACGAGGAGAAGAGGGAGACCAAATTGGAGGTGGAAAGATGGAGTGAAAAAGATTTTGTGTGATCGGGGCGTGAACATGCAGGAGGGTGAAAGGAGGGCAAGGAATAGAGTGAATTGGAGCGATGTGGTATACCGGGGTTGACGTGCTGTCAGTGGATTGAATCAAGGCATGTGAAGCGTCTGGGGTAAACCATGGAAAGCTGTGTAGGTATGTATATTTGCGTGTGTGGACGTATGTATATACATGTGTGTGGTGGTGGGTTGGTCCATTTCTTTCGTCTGTTTCCTTGCGCTACCTCGCAAACGCGGGAGACAACGACAAAGCAAAAAAAAAAAAAGAAAAAAAAATAATGATGATGATAATGATAATAATAATAATAATGATAATAATAATAATAATAATAATTATTATTATAATAATAATAATGTGGTATACCGGGGTCGACGCGCTGTCAATGGATTGAACCAGGGCGTGTGAAGCGTCTGGGGTAAACCATGGAAAGTTCTGTGGGGCCTGGATGTGGAAAGGGAGCTGTGGTTTCAGTGCATTATACATGACAGCTAAAGACTGAGTGTGAACGAAAGTGGCCTTTATTGTCTTTTCCTAGCGCTACCTCGCGCATATGCGGGGGGAGGGGGTTGTTATTTTCATGTGTGGCGGGGTGGCGAAGGGAATGAACAAAGGCAGACAGTATGAATTATGTACATATGTATATGTTTCTGTGTGTATATATATGTTTACGTTGAAATGTATAGGTATGTATATTTGCGTGTGTGGACGTGTATTTATATACATGTATACAAATAAAGTGCATATGAACGCGCACCTTCATAGAACATACAAACCTCCAACAGCCAGGATCGAACCCGGGACCCCTGTGCAAGAGGCAGGCATGCTAACCGCTAGGCTATGGGCCTGGCTATGTTATACACGTGTGTATGTGGGTGTGTTGGGCCATTCTTTCGTCTATTTCCTTGCGCTACCTCGCTAACGCGGGAGACAGCGACAAAGCAAAATATATGAATGAAGAATGAATATAAGATAATGATAACAATGATATTGTCACTAATACTCTTATCACTTGTTATTGCCACAGTTATCATTACTATTTCCCTCTTTCGTGATATCATAACCCATATTGGTTTACTGGTTATCAGCTCTAAGCCTATCGCCTCTCAAGGTCATTAAGGCTGTTACGAGTATAATCAGAAATTGGGAAAAAATACAGTTTAAGACATTTGTGTGGTGTTTATAATACAGTTTAACACCTTCGTTTGGTGTTCAAAATGATCCGAAGACAGCACTCTCACCACATAAATGACTCTCCTCATAATCAATTGTTGGTTGACGGTTTAGTTTTTAATTAAGTCTATAGATTGCCTGGGTCATAAGGTCATATATGTCATGGTATAACCAACAATCGAGATAGGTTAAACATCTCCAGGTCTTCAAGATTATTCTAAGACCATACGCACTCTAACTGCTCTCTTTCTTGATCAGTATTCTTTTATTTTCTTGTAATTGTTGTTTTACTGTATTGAGAGAAATATATTTAATTACTCGAAAGTAAACATGGAAGCTGGATATAAACTCTCTCTTTATTATTCATTTCCTTCTTTAATGACTTTAATTACAACATGTGATGGCAACACTGATATTCTTTAAGGTGTATATGAGTCATCCTGTTGTATAATATTTTTTTCTTTCATGAACTTATATTTGTGAGAGACGTTATGATGTCTCCCTCTACAATTTGTTGGTTATTTACGATGTTGTGTGCCGTCAATACTACAAATATCAGAATGTGTTTGAAGATTTGGGAGCTCCTCCGTCTCTATGAACTTCAGATTACCATAACATAAAGTATAATGACTTTCTATGTTTTCTCAGAAGACTGAACTTTGAAGTGTCTATAGTTAGTGGGAATAGTTCTTCTCTACTTTGACAGAATCAAGGGAGACAGAAGAGCAAGAAAACGAGGAAGTAGACAAATGAATAACAGGAAGACAGAAAGATATATAAATGGACAGAAGAAAATTTAGATGGACAGAAATATGGACAGACGAGCAGATAAAGAGGCAGAATGAGAAATTGAGAGATATATCAAAAGGATTCAAAGAACAATGGAGAAAAATTGACACTTGAGGATGTAAGGTCTGTAAACATACATGCGATAGGCATACATTTCGAAAAAGAAAAGAAATGATGTGCATAAATTTATAACTAGATAGATAAATAACTATAAACTTGATACTGGTTGATAAAAAGGAGACGCAGCGGCAGGTGCAAACTGACACTATTGCAGAAGGACGTGGAGGACCTGCAGGAAGACAAACTGAGATTAGTAGAAATAGAAATGAAGATATGTATAGAGACAGATGAAGAGGAAGAAGGACCAACAGAAGAATAGTGAATGGGAGAGACGTTAGCAGGATCAAATATGTAGAACAACAAAGGTAAACAGACAAACAGTACAGACGTCAACAGGACCAAATATGTAGAACAACAAAGGTAAACAGACAAACATTAAGACTATAAGGGATAAACGAAAGGGCAGAGAGGACGTTCAGTTACTGAAGGGTGGCGGAATAGCAGAGGACACACAGACGCATGTGAAGATAAAGGAAAACACATATCAGGAGATGACCAGAGAAGAAGACAAAGAGAAAGAGAGATTGAAACCAACAGACGAAGAGGCGGCAGACCTTGTCTGGCGACTATGCGCTTAGAGTTTTATTCGTTCTATCGACGTCATCTGGTCCAAGTATGCCATCAAATCTATATGTGAGAACAATGCAAAGGAATATAAAGGAATTCAAACAGCAGCCGACCATTTGGTCTCTTCGAGGCTGTTTGTGATAGTGAAAAGATATGATACTCATACATCAGTGTGATACAAGTGGAAATACGTACATATTGGGAATGAAAATATAAGCTTTTCATGTAGCTAAGAAGGTGCAAATAATGTCAGTCATGGACCTGAAGTGAAATATCTATCAAGTTAATCATTAAGCGTATCTATTGGTACTACTTTAAACCATTCTAATTGGTAAATTATTCCCTCTGTTAACAATCTTGTTGAAGAAAAAGTTATTTCGCCTCGTTTGAGGTAAAATGTTTGCCCACGAGTTTGTTACATGTCTGAAATTAGACGAATCTATCAATATGTAAGTCGTTAGATCGAGATTATCGAAACCTTTGATAATTTTGAATGCCTTTATCAGATCACCACCTAACCTTCTATTTTCTCCAAACTAGATAGATTCAAGTCGTTTAGTTGGCTATCAAAGCATTTGTTTCTCAGTCCAGGAATCATCTTGATAGCTCGTCTCTGTACTCTCCTCATTATGTCTATGTCTTTCCTCAAGTAGGCTGACCAAAACTGAACACAATATTCAAGATGGAGGCGCACGAGTCACTTGTAAGGAGTAAGGACAATTTCCTTGGAGTTAGATTCGATTACCCTACCGAAAAATCCAAGACATTTTTTCGCCTTTTAGTTGCCTCCACGCGCTGTTTACTTGGCTTTATATCACCAGAGATTGTTACACTCAAGTCTTTTCCTCATTTACATTTTGCAATTTACAGAATTCAAACAGTAGCTTGCCTTTTCATTTTACTACTGACATGTAAAACTTCGCCCTTAACAATATCAGAATCAATTCAACACCTATAAACCCAGTCCATCAGATTGTCTATGTACGTTTGAAGATGCAGACGTCCGATTTCTGTTATAGATGTATATCGCAACTTGGCATCATCTGAGGATATCCATATCTTACAATGCAGCTCGTTATCCATGTCACTACGATATATGGAAAAGAAAACTGGTCCCAAGACTGATCCTTGTGGTACACCACTTGTAACGTTTAACTATTCTGAAGCTCGGTCATTAACCACAACTCTTAGTTTACGACCAGGTAATCAATTTCCTAACCACCGAAGTACAATTCCATCTATATCATGAGGCTTAACGTTAGTTAGTATCTTTTGATGTCGAACTGTATCGAGCACTTTTTGGAAATCTAGAAAGATGACAGCAAACTGCTTTACTTTCTTCATACGTGCTGATTATACTATCAAATAAATTAAGGAAATTTATGATATATGAACGATTTCGCCGAAAACAACGCTGGTCTTTTATACAAAAAGGTCCTCTAAGCAATTTACAATTTTATCTCTAATAATGGTCTCTATAAGTTTACCAACTACAGAGTTTAAGCTGATTGGACGATGATTTCCTGACAGTGATCTATTTTTCAGATGAGTGTCCCTTTGGAACTTTCTCACAGCAAGTAACTTATTCAAGAGCATAGTCAAGGGTTAACTATCTCATTTTTCGCCTCTTTCATTGTCCTCAGATAAATCACTTATCTGTTGTTTGATTCATTTTCATTTCATTTAGATCTGATACTATATCTTCAACCCTTATACCTATATGTCGCAAAATGTTTTCCTCTCTTAACATTGAACTGGATTCGAGACATAAGCTGTTTCTTCAATTGTAAATACAAATAGGAGAAAATCACTTAAGTCTTTGCCATGTCTTCGATGACTTGAACCAAATTACTATTTCCAATATCATTATCAATGGATCAAATGACTGGATGATGACACCCTTGCTTCTATCAAACCCATTCAACTCCTTTGGATTTCTTTGGCTATTTCCAGCAATATACGCTTCATACTAACTTGGATGGATAAGTCCCTTTACGCAGACTTATGTAATTTGTTTTATTAAGCTGGTTATTGGTCTCTTTCAGCCACTTATTTGCTGCTTTCTTAGATAACAGACTCTTCATTAAGTCATCGTTCCACCATTCTGCCTCGGCATTGGAAAAAGATTGTCTACTGCGCCTTAGCACAAACGTTCCCTCCTCTGCTTCGAACGTTTTACGTAAACTTTCCCAAGCTACGTCCATATCGCTTTCATTTATCATATAATCCCAAGAATGTCTTTCAAGAACAATGCAAAGATCTCTCAGATTTGGAAGTCTAAGAAATGGCATTTTCATGTGACTCATGTTGACTAGCATTACAGGCTACGTATAAAGTTAATATAGCCAATACCAACGTGGTTTGTACGGGTGTCTTTACGTATCCAGGTGTTCCTGATCGTGCCACACAGCCACCAGCATCAACCTGCCTCTGAAGTACACCACAGTGAGTCAGCCATCCGTCATAATCTGCCCCAACCATGATTGATGATTCTGAATGCACACAAGGATGGTCTTGCTCCGGGGAAGGAGGTGCCACCGGACTGGGATGGTCAGGTGGTACATGAACCTGCATCAGCTCACTCCTGAAGCAGAGGAAGACGATTAGGAACCTGAGCAGGTCGCCCAGGCATACACATCTGCCGAGATTAAAGATGTCCTAAAAGAGCAGAAGCTTCAGGTGTTCTGCATATCTCATTAATTCCTACATAGCCTGCTTCCACCTGGTAAACTTCCTCAGGAGTTTTTAAATAGAGAAAAAGTGAATTGTGATCATAAAACATACCTTCTCGAAATTTAAAGAGGAAGTCATATGATTAATTTGTCTTCAAATTACAATCCCATTTTTCTAAAAAGAGAGTATAATTACTTTGCATGAAATGTTCTTTATATATATTATGTGTAAGTAGATGGAGTACAGAACCGTTCGTACCATATACTAATTATTTGTCTCTCCTAAGGTAGCAACTTAAGAATTGGTTGGTTGATACTTTGGCTTTAGGCCCAATGTCATTAAGGAAGCTATTGTCATTTAGTTCTCACAACCAGCTTGAAAAAAGAATAGCTTCTTCTTCAGGTGTTCAAGGTAATTCTAAGATCATACACGCCCTCACTTCATGCCTGATCCTTGAAGATATTTCATCTGTTCTGA
>NC_092250.1:6128431-6166288 GCF_036320965.1 Panulirus ornatus | reverse complement strand
TACACTCATACATTGAAAGTTACAAGAGTTATCAGAGAAAGACTCCTGAACCCAACGTACAGTCACAGGAATCTGCGTACATTTGTAACCCATCACGAATATGCCATTTTCCAAGGATTCCTAAAAGTCAGGCTTAAAGGTGATTGACCTCAGGTACTTTGATCTGTACCGAGACTTGGTACATCAGAAAATGGGATAGAGCATACAATTTTCTTACATTAAGCGGCCTACAGAGAACATGTGTACTTATGGTGTAGTTCGAAATCCTTCGAAAGACGACGCAGTAGGAATACATTCGTGTGACGTTAGTAAATTAATTTTATAAAGACCTGCCACGAATTCCTCCACTACCATGGCTAGTATTCACTATCGTTTCATCACAACCACCTGCAGTTATTTCATTCATATCAACATCAATATATACTAGAAAATGACACAAGCTAACACTACATCTTTGCCTGGGATATTCTACTGTAGTATTTATAATATCTCTCTTGAACTTGCATCACCCATGTAAAGATCTTGACACTGATTATGTTTTTATTCTGTCTGGTACGTCTAATTTTGCTTCTGGCATCGCTGGTAACAACAAGGTCTCATAGGACAGCAAATCAGTTGCTGCAGCAGAGCTGCCTGACACACCATGATGATCACAAGCCCCTGCTAACGTCGGCAGCTCAAGCTGGAGCTGCGGGGTCTTGATTGTGCTACACCTGGGGAGGGAAGGTCAGTCAATTGACTGACTCATTTTCTGCTTCATTATTGTCTTCATTTTCTGGAGCTGTACTTGCTACTGCTGTAGTGAAAATTCTAGCCTCCAGAGTGGCTTCTCCTGCCGTTCGCTCCTCATTTTTGTTGCATCTTTGTCTTCAGTGCGAACCATTGTTCCTATCACCATCTTTATTGCTTATTATTGACCTGTAAAAAAGAATTGTTCTCTGGAAGGAACTGTTAAAGTTTTTCACGGGAGAATCTAGAGAAGCTGTTAGAAATAGAAATACAAATATTAAACAACTTTTTATGGCCTTATTTTGGAAAGCAGACATCATTCCTTAATTGTTTTCAAGATAAGTCCTCTATCATTTGCATGATATCTATTGAGTTTTTATTGGTATAGACGCCATTTTCTAAGTGTCTTTAATTCTGGACGGTAATTCTTCTGATACTAAAGACACTCACAGTTTTCTCATGTTAAGTTTGATATTATCTCATAACATCTTTGTATTCAGGTACAGTAACTATGTACAGTAAAGTTCTTCTGGCACGCAAAAAGAAACTTTTTCCCTTGTTAATGACACAATCAGATTGAATCTGAAACGTCGCAATAAGACACGTTCGGCACTGGTAGTCTTTGATCATTATATCTACATAAACATAGCATTTTGACTTGGAAGTCTCAAAAGTTTTAAGTAAACTTAATCTTACGCAGCTAATGTATGAGCGTAACCACAACGTTATAGGACAGTTATGATGGTCAGCTTAAGGTCTAGATATTACACTCCAGCCACGATAATTCCAGTATCACTGGAGACACTCGTCAGTTCCTGACTCTCTCCACACAGAGGTAAAATTAGTTTTGGTCACCTTTGTACATAGCTGACCTTTAATGCTAAGTAGGAAACCAGGTACATCCCTCATACTATACGACAAAGCGGGTGTGATTCCTCTACTGATGGACTGTTCACAGTTTATGTAAATCAGGTAATGTTCATACCACCACAACTGAGATGTTTGTTTATGTCAGGCTCGAGTTTGTTTATAGTTTATGTTTTTCATTCATTATATTTGGTTCATGAAATCAATTGTTTGATTAAAAGATCAAATAATCTTTGCACTTACAACTATAATCCTTGTCCTTAAATTTCTTTTAGACGTTTCGAAAATTTACTTGTTGGAAACTTTGTTAAACCTACAATAAATGAAATCATAATTTGTAATAGTAACGGATGGAGCAACACCTCTGTCATTATTAGTAGTACAAGTGAGATTTGTATTAGCAGCAACAGTAGTAGTGTTATTGATTTGGGTACAAGCATGGGTAGTAGTAGTAGTAGTAGTAGTAGTTATGGTAATGGTGGTACTGTATGCAAATTCAAACGATTTGTATTAACTTTACTGAATTGTTAAAATTATGCCATAAAATATTTCATATCCTAAGGTTATTGTTGTTTCTGCTTGGGAAAATAACGTGTTAGTGTTAATATCATTATGAAATGATAATATTACATACAAAATTAAGAAAGAATATGAGACAGGTAAAGCTTGATAAAACAGGAAAAATAAATGTCGGACACCACTTGTACAGGACAGATATCAGTGTTTATACAACGGCATTATATGTGAATTCATATACATTGTTTTCATTGGACCGTTAAAAGAGACAAATCATACATTTCATTTTCTGCTATAGGAATTTCTGCTATAGGAATGAACGTATAAATGATAATACAACGTACAATGCAAAGAAAATATATGAGAAAAGAAATTTGAGGTACTCAGGAGAGAGGAGATGCCAAACACCACTTGCAGCAGCAAAATCTTTGTGTCACTGGAACCATACCGCGTTAGCCTCAATTGATTTGATTAGATAATACACAGCCATGATTACTTAACTGTTTGAATTTCATATTCAAGTGATAATCAGAAGTATTTGAAATAAAAACTATTCTTTTTTCCTGGTAATGTCATTGCCCTGGATGAGAGAAATCTGACAAAATACGACGTTTCTTGGAACACTTACATCATTGGTAATTCTAGCAAGAATGCATGAACTTGTCTCCAACTCTACAGCATTCTCTCTGGCAATTGGTCTGGACAAGTTTGGAAGACGCATCGGTGCTCATTGCCATTAACTGAAGGACAAGACTTTTTCCGTTGGTAGTAACAAAGGAAACATTCTTTATCATTACGCTTGGTTAGGGGACAGAATCCACTCTGTTATCAATAATAAGGAAGTAGTTCATTTCAATGTTTGGTTTAAGGAAAAAGTTAGTTTCTGAAGATCTTCGTATTCAAGATAACCTGAGGCAGATGTACTGAAGAACATCGTCAGGTGGGTGACCACGACACCCAGCATGGCCTCTGGATTCCATGTGTGTGTGTGTGTGTGTGTGTGTGTGTGTGTGTGTGTGTGTATAGGCTAATTTAACCACCTGTACGGAGCGGGGCATGGTTGTGGTGAGTTGTGTGTGGTCAGGTTGTGAAGGGTTATTGTGTGTGTTGTGCTATTGCAGTAAGTGTTCTGTTCCTGTGTGTAGCACAATAAAGGTGTAGTTCCTGATAAGTCCCTCATTTGATCCCGCCACAGTGTGGAGAGTTTCCCAAGGTCCATTCACACAACAGTCTGCTCTCGAGCAATAACCTTTTATTGCAGTAAAATGTGGAAGAAGTGATACAAATTTGACCAAGAAACAAGAAACACCAGCACATGGATCACTAGCATCATATTTTGTTTTTCTTCTGGACGTGTCTGTAGTGGACACTAATACATCAGTTCCATCTTGGAGGAGCACCTGGCCCGCGCGCCGCTGCCAGAGTCGTCCAGCCTATCATGATGCCATTTACTGGGAATTGTATGATGCAGCCACCACCACCACCACCTGCTTCCACCGTGTTTATGTATTGCTGCATTGTAATGACCGAGAGGAGGAATATGCTCTCTCTCTCTCTCTCTCTCTCTCTCTCTCTCTCTCTCTCTCTCTCTCTCTCTCTCTCTCTCTCTCTCTCTCTCTCTCTCTCTCTCTCTCTCTCTCTCTCTCTCTCTCTCATCATTAGCTCCGCTCCCTGTTCCATGGTGTAGACCAGGTACATATCTGTATGGACAAACACATGCTGGAGGTGCTGTGGGCCTTGGAAAGAGCGATGAACCTCTTGTGTTATGATGAAGATTATAGATAAGAAAAATTATGACGACTCCACCAGAAGTTCCATTTTGTTTTACTTTTTTCTTCGTGGTGTCTTTGTAATAGGAGTAACACGGTCTGCAGTAGATCTTTAAATGATCGTATGTTCCCATGACGCTTTAAAGTCTAAATCAATATTCTATATTATAGAACATTTCTAACTCATTAGATCTCGGTTGGAGGTATGAAGTTAATCTAAGCTGCATCCATTTGTTGGTCAGGCTCAGCAAGACTTCCCTGTTTGATGGACCGGAATCAAACAAAGTGTCTTGGTCTTTTGGCGCTTTAAACCTAAACTTTTACTGCTGTTGCCAGTGGTCATTGCTGGTGTATGTAGCAGCTTACTGTTGCAGTAGAGATGACGGTAAACATAGGATTTTCCAAAACTTTCATCCTGCGTTAACTGGTTAGTCCTCATTTGCTACCAGTTGAAGCCATAGCAACTCATACAAACGCTGTTATTAATGGACAATGAACGAGGATGGACAAATTTAACTTGTAATACTTGTGAGAACCAGTTAAAGCCGCCTGAGATGGGAGACTGCCAGTCTGGTGCTACCGTTACAATGGTTTAATGGATGGAACGCTTTACAATGTCCTGCTGTTGGGTTTCTGTCAGGCCAGACGTTTACGTGGGTTGTATAGCCACACTGTGTGTAGATTCATCGTTAGAGGCTCAGCGGGACAACGTCAAAGAACTGAGAGTAAAAGTAAGGAGACGAAAACAGTTTGTTGGGAAACGTAATAATGAGAATCTTACACGAGGTTTTACCAAGAAATTTCACTACAGGAAATTAATATTGACTCTATTTGGTAAGAAATGCATTCATTGAGACTCCACATGGAGTTTAAAGATTTGTCATATTGATGTCATTTATCTGTTTAGAGGATTAGTGGCTTATTTCCATTTCCCAATCTTCACACAAGTAGAATAAGAATATTTTACTAACAACATGGTGCAATCTTTGTTGTTTCTCGAATGTTCATGTTAACCTAAAATACAAGGACCAATCCCTTGATCATTCATAGTTATACTGTTAATGCTGTCCTATGTAATACTTTTACTACTACTATTACTACTTCTAATTATCATTATTACTACTTCTACCACCACTAATAATATCCTCGCCTTTTAAAGGCACCACAATATTTACAGTTCTAATATTTTTGCTACTGCTATCGATGCTATTGCCTTTAGCACCATCATTACCATTACTGCTATTGCTACTACTACTGCTACTACTACTGCTACTTACTACTATTACTACTATTGCTGCTACTTACTACTACTACTACTACTACTATTACTACTACTACTACTAACACTACTACTACTAATGATAATACTAATAATGATAATCCCACCACTCACTATCCATTCTAATCTGCCTACCTCCCACCTTTCTCATATATATATATATATATATATATATATATATATATATATATATATATATATATATATATATATATATATATATATATATATATATATATATATATATATATATGAGAGTTGGGGTGAGAGACTATCAGTAAATTTTAGGGAAAATAAAAAGATGTTCTGGAAGGAGGTAAATAGGGTGCGTAAGACAAGGGAGCAAATGGGAACTTCAGTGAAGGGCGTAAATGGGGAGGTGATAACAAGTAGTGGTGATGTGAGAAGGAGATGGAATGAGTATTTTGAAGGTTTGTTGAATGTGTCTGATGACAGAGTGGCAGATATAGGGTGTTTGGGTCGAGGTGGTGTGCAAAGTGAGAGGGTTAGGGAAAATGATTTGGTAAACAGAGAAGAGGTAGTAAAAGCTTTGCGGAAGATGAAAGCCGGCAAGGCAGCAGGTTTGGATGGTATTGCAGTGGAATTTATAAAAAAAGGGGGTGACTGTATTGTTGACTGGTTGGTAAGGTTATTTAATGTATGTATGACTCATGGTGAGGTGCCTGAGGATTGGCGGAATGCGTGCATAGTGCCATTGCACAAAGGCAAAGGGGATAAGAGTGAGTGCTCAAATTACAGAGGTATAAGTTTGTTGAGTATTCCTGGTAAATCATATGGGAGGGTATTGATTGCGAGGGTGAAGGCATGTACAGAGCATCAGATTGGGGAAGAGCAGTGTGGTTTCAGAAGTGGTAGAGGATGTGTGGATCAGGTGTTTGCTTTGAAGAATGTATGTGAGAAATACTTAGAAAAGCAAATGGATTTGTATGTAGCATTTATGGATCTGGAGAAGGCATATGATAGAGTTGATAGAGATGCTCTGTGGAAGGTATTAAGAATATATGGTGTGGGAGGCAAGTTGTTAGAAGCAGTGAAAAGTTTTTATCGAGGATGTAAGGCATGTGTACGTGTAGGAAGAGAGGAAAGTGATTGGTTCTCATTGAATGTAGGTTTGCGGCAGGGGTGTGTGATGTCTCCATGGTTGTTTAATTTGTTTATGGATGGGGTTGTTAGGGAGGTAAATGCAAGAGTCTTGGAAAGAGGGGCAAGTATGAAGTCTGTTGGGGATGAGAGAGCTTGGGAAGTGAGTCAGTTGTTGTTCGCTGATGATACAGCGCTGGTGGCGGATTCATGTGAGAAACTGCAGAAGCTGGTGACGGAGTTTGGTAAAGTGTGTGGAAGAAGAAAGTTAAGAGTAAATGTGAATAAGAGCAAGGTTATTAGGTACAGTAGGGTTGAGGGTCAAGTCAATTGGGAGGTGAGTTTGAATGGAGAAAAACTGGAGGAAGTGAAGTGTTTTAGATATCTGGGAGTGGATCTGTCAGCGGATGGAACCATGGAAGCGGAAGTGGATCATAGGGTGGGAGAGGGGGCGAAAATTTTGGGAGCCTTGAAAAATGTGTGGAAGTCGAGAACATTATCCCGGAAAGCAAAAATGGGTATGTTTGAAGGAATAGTGGTTCCAACAATGTTGTATGGTTGCGAGGCGTGGGCTATGGATAGAGTTGTGCGCAGGAGGATGGATGTGCTGGAAATGAGATGTTTGAGGACAATGTGTGGTGTGAGGTGGTTTGATCGAGTAAGTAACGTAAGGGTAAGAGAGATGTGTGGAAATAAAAAGAGCGTGGTTGAGAGAGCAGAAGAGGGTGTTTTGAAGTGGTTTGGGCACATGGAGAGAATGAGTGAGGAAAGATTGACCAAGAGGATATATGTGTCGGAGGTGGAGGGAACGAGGAGAAGAGGGAGACCAAATTGGAGGTGGAAAGATGGAGTGAAAAGGATTTTGTGTGATCGGGGCCTGAACATGCAGGAGGGTGAAAGGAGGGCAAGGAATAGAGTGAATTGGAGCGATGTGGTATACAGGGGTTGACGTGCTGTCAGTGGATTGAATCAAGGCATGTGAAGCGTCCGGGGTAAACCATGGAAAGCTGTGTAGGTATGTATATTTGCGTGTGTGGACGTGTGTATGTACATGTGTATGGGGGGGGGTTGGGCCATTTCTTTCGTCTGTTTCCTTGCGCTACCTCGCAAACGCGAGAGACAGCGACGAGGTATATAAAAAAAAAAAGAATATATATATATATATATATATATATATATATATATATATATATATATATATATTATCCCAGGGGATAGGGGAGAAAGAATACTTCCAACGCATTCCTCGCGTGTCGTACAAGGCAACTAAACGGGACGGGAGTGGGGGGCCAAAAGCACTCCCATCCTTCTATTTTAACTTCCTAAAGGGGGAAACAGAAGAAGGAATCACGCGGGGAGTGTTCATCCTCCTCGAAGGCTCAGATTGGGGTGTCTAAATGTGTGTGGATGTAACCAAGATGAGAAAAAAGGAGAGATAAGTAGTATGTTTGAGGAAAGGAACCTGGATGTTTTGGCTCTGAGTGAAACGAAGCTCAAGGGTAAAGGGAAAGAGTGGTTTGGGAATGTCTTGGGAGTAAAGTCAGGGGTAAGTGAGAAGACAAGAGCAAGGGAAGAACTAGCACTACTCCTGAAACAGGAGTTGTGGGAGTATGTGATACAGTGTAAGAAAGTAAATTCTGGATTGATATGGATAAAACTGAAAGTTAATGGAGAGAGATGGGTGATTATTGGTGCATATGCACCTGGGCATGAGAAGAAAGATCATGTGGGGCAAGTGTTTTTGGAGCAACTGAATGAGTGTGTTAGTGGTTTTGATGCAAAAGACCGGGTTATGGTGATGGGTGATTTAAATGCAAAGGTGAGGAATGTGGCAATTGAGGGAATAATTGGTATACATGGGGCATTCAGTGTTGTAAATGGAAATGGTGAAGAGCTTGTAGATTTATGTGCTGAAAAAGGATTGGTGATTGGGAATACCTGGTTTAAAAAGTGAGATATACATAAGTATACGTATGTAAGAAGAAGAGATGGCCAGAGAGCGTTATTGGATTACGTGTTAATTGATAGGCGCGCGAAAGAGAGACTTTTGGATGTTAATGTGCTGAGAGGTGCAACTGGAGGGATGTCTGATCATTATCTTGTGGAGGCGAAGGTGAAGATTTGTATAGGTTTTCAGAAAAGAAGAGAGAATGTTGGGGTGAAGAGAGTGGTGAGAGTAAGTGAGCTTGGGAAGGAGACCTGTGTGAGGAAGTACCAGGAGAGACTGAGTACAGAATGGAAAAAGGTGAGAACAAAGGAGGTAAGGGGAGTGGGGGAGGAATGGGATGTATTTAGGGAAGCAGTGATGGCTTGCGGAAAAGATGCTTGTGGCATGAGAAGCGTGGGAAGTGGGTTGATTAGAAAGGGTAGTGAGTGGTGGGATGAAGAAGTAAGATTATTAGTGAAAGAGAAGAGAGAGGCATTTGGACGATTTTTGCAGAGGAAAAATGCAAATGAGTGGGAGATGTATAAAAGAAAGAGACAGGAGGTCAAGAGAAAGGTGCAAGAGGTGGAAAAGAGGGCAAATGAGAGTTGGGGTGAGAGAGTATCATTAAATTTTATGGAGATAAAAAGATGTTTTTAAAGGAGGTGATTAAAGTGCGTAAGACAAGGGAGCAAATGGGAACTTCAGTGAAGGGTCCCAGAATTTTCGCCTCCTCCCCACCCTTTCATTCACTTCCGCTTCCATGGTTTCATCCGCTGCCAGATCCAATCCCAGATATCTAAAACACTTTACTTCCTCAAGTTTTTCTCCATTCAAACTTACCTTCCAATTGACTTGACCCTCAACCCTACTGTACCTAATAGCCTTGCTCTTATTCACATTTACTCTTACCAAACTCATTCACCAGCTTCTGCAGTTTCTCACATGAATCAGCCACCAGCGCTGTATCATGCAGCGAACAACAACTGACTCACTTCCCAAGCTCTCTCATCCCCAACAGACTTCATACTTGCCCCTCTTTCCAAAACTCTTGCATTCACCTCCTTTACAACCCCATCCGTAAACAAATTAAACAACCATGGAGACATCACACACCCCTGCCGCAAACCTACATTCACTGAGAACCAATCACTTTCCTCTCTTCCTACACGTACACATGCCTTATATCCTCGATAAAGACTTTTCACTGCTTCTAACAACTTGCCTCCCACACCATATATTCTTAGTACCTTCCACAGAGCATCTCTATAAACGCTATCATATGCCTTCTCCAGATCCATAAATGCTACATACAAATCCATTTGCTTTTCTAAGTATTTCTCACATACATTCTTTAAAACAAACAAATGATCCACACATCCTCTACCACTTCTGAAACCACACTGTTCTTCCCCAATCTGATGCTCTGTACATGCCTTCACCCTCTCAATCAATACCCTCCCATATAATTTACCAGGAATGTTCAACAAACTTATACCTCTGTAATTTGAGCACTCACTCTTATCCCCTTTTCCTTTGTACAATGGCGCTATGCACGCATTCCGCCAATCCTCAGGCACCTCACCATGAATCATACATACATTAAATAACCTTACCAACCAGCCAACAATACAGTCACCCCATTTTTTGATAAATTTCACTGCAATAACATCCAAACTTGTTGCCTTGCCGGCTTTCATCTTCCGCAAAGCTTTTACTACCTCTTCTCTGTTTACCAAATCATTTTCCCTAACCCTCTCACTTTCCACACCACCTCGACCAAAACACCCTATATCTGACACTCTATCATCAAACACATTCAACAAACCTTCAAAATACTCACTCCATCTTCTTCTCACATCACCACCACTTGTTATCACATCACCATTTGCGCCCTTCACTGAAGTTCCCATTTGCTCCCTTGTCTTACGCACTTTATTTACCTCCTTCCAAAACATCTTTTTATTCTCCCTAAAATTTAATGATACTCTCTCACCCCAACTCTCCTTTGCCCTCTTTTTCACCTCTTGCACCTTTCTCTTGACCTCCTGTCTCTTTCTTTTATACATCTCCCACTCATTTGCATTTTTCCCTGAAAAAATCGTCCAAATGCCTCTCTCTTCTCTTTCACTAATGATCTTACTTCTTCATCCCACTACTCACTACACTTTTTAATCAACCCACTTCCCACGCTTCTCATGCCACAAGCATCTTTTGCGCAAGCCATCACTGCTTCCCTAAATACATCCCATTCTTCCCCCACTCCCCTTACCTCCTTTGTTCTCACCTTTTTCCATTCTGTACTCAGTCTCTCCTGGTACATCCTCTCATAAGTCTCCTTCCCAAGCTCACTTACTCTCACCACTATCTTCACCCCAACATTCTCCCCTCTTTTCTGAAAACCACTACAAATCTTCACCTTCGCCTCCACAAGATAATGATGAGACGTCCCTCCAGTTTCACCTCTCAGCACATTAACATCCAAAAGTCTGTCTTTCGTGTGCCTGTCAATTAA
The DNA here is from genome assembly GCF_036320965.1 of Panulirus ornatus. Lineage (NCBI taxonomy): Eukaryota > Metazoa > Arthropoda > Malacostraca > Decapoda > Palinuridae > Panulirus > Panulirus ornatus. The sequence continues at coordinate 6,155,588 of NC_092250.1, read as the reverse complement.
CACGTAATCCAATAACGCTCTCTGGGCATCTCTCCTACTTACATACGTATACTTATGTATATCTCGCTTTTTAAACCAGGTATTACCAATCACCAGTCCTTTTACAGCACATAAATCTACAAGCTCTTCACCATTTCCGTTTACAACACTGAACACCACATGAATACCAATTATTCCCTCGACTGCCACATTACTCATTTTGCATTTAAATCACCCATCACTATAACCCGGTCTTGTGCATCAAAACCACTAACGCACTCATTCAGCTGCTCCCAAAACACTTGCCTCACATGATCTTTCTTCTCATGCCCAGGTGCATATGCACCAATAATCACACATCTCTCTCCATCAACTTTCAGTTTTACCCATATTAATCTAGAATTTACTTCCTTACATTCTATCACATACTCCCACAACTCCTGTTTCAGGAGTAGTGCTACTCCTTCCCTTGCTCTTGTCCTCTCACTAACCCCTGACTTTACTCCCAAGACCTTCCCAAACCACTCTTCCCCTTTACCCTTAAGCTTCGTTTCACTCAGAGCTAAAACATCCAGGTTCCTTTCCTCAAACATTACTACCTATCTCTCCTTTTTTCACATCTTGGTTACATCCACACAAATTTAGACACCCCAATCTGAGTCTACGAGGAGGATGAGCACTCCCCGCGTGACTCCTTCTTCTGTTTCCCATTTTAGAAAGTTAGAATGCAAGGAGGGGAGGATTTCTGGCCCCCCGCTCCCGTCCCCTTTAGTCGCCTTCTACGACACGCAAGGAATGCGTGGGAAGCATTCTTTCTCCCCTATCCCCAGGGATGGCATATATGGTATATATATGTTGTATGGTTGCGAGGCGTGGGCTATGGATAGAGTTGTGCGCAGGAGGATGGATGTGCTGGAAATGAGATGTTTGAGGACAATGTGTGGTGTGAGGTGGTTTGATCGAGTGAGTAACGTAAGGGTAAGAGAGATGTGTGGAAATAAAAAGAGCGTGGTTGAGAGAGCAGAAGAGGGTGTTTTGAAGTGGTTTGGGCACATGGAGAGAATGAGTGAGGAAAGATTGACCAAGAGGATATGTGTCGGAGGTGGAGGGAACGAGGAGAAGAGGGAGACCAAATTGGAGGTGGAAAGATGGAGTGAAAAAGATTTTGTGTGATCGGGGCCTGAACATGCAGGAGGGTGAAAGGCTGGCAAGGAATAGAGTGAATTGGAGCGATGTGGTATACCGGGGTTGACGTGCTGTCAGTGGATTGAATCAAGGCATGTGAAGCGTCTGGGGTAAACCATGGAAAGCTGTGTAGGTATGTATATTTGCGTGTGTGGACGTATGTATATACATGTGTATGGGGGGGGGTTGGGCCATTTCTTTCGTCTGTTTCCTTGCGCTACCTCGCAAACGCGGGAGACAGCGACAAAGTATAATAAATAATAGATAAATATATATATATATATATATATATATATATATATATATATATATATATATATATATATATGAAAAATGTAAGAAATAGTTTAGAAAACTGAAACTTCTAGCTGGAAATGAAGTGAAAAAAGAATGTCACATAATGGTTTAACCTCTGGTTATGGAAAAGGGAAATGTATGATTTATTTTCACAAACTTCAACAGTAGTTTTCATCAATTTAACCACTGTATCATACTGCCTGGTCCACTTTTTCTCTTATCATGAAACTGGAATATTGGCTTATGATGTTTCTCAATTGTCTTCACTACACAAAGTACAACCATATCTTGGGTACATGAGGGTAGGTAGTTAGTCATCCGCCATAATAAAGTCTTGACAGACCAAAAGTTTATCTGGACCTCAAGTTTTCCAGTACATTCATGAAAAACTCCTTTTTGCTTTCTATCTCTATCACTTTGAAAAAAAATGCTCCATTTGTTCACATTTCCATGAAAGAATAATACTAGGGAATACTAGGGAAAATATTAACCAAAATATAATCCTGCAAACTATCTCTAATACTCTCCACAACACAAATTGATTTCCTTCTTCACTTTCATCACAGCTTCCATTGGCAATTCGAACTTTCTTTCTTGAGGGATTACTTGGATCCAATATGCCTTCATCCATCAATTCTTGCCATGATCGTATCGTCGTGCTCAAGGGTCGGACCGTCGTACTCAAGGAGTTACGGAACTTTGAACAACAACATAGCAATGAAGGTGGATGGAGGAAGAAGTGATGTGGGTACAGCACTTCCCAACCTTGCCAGTAAAGGTCATACTATTAGTCATTTCCCGCGTTAGCGAGGTAAGGTTAAGAACAGAGGACTGGGCCTTTGAGAGAATATCCTCACCTGTCCTCCTTCTCTGTTCCTTCTTTTGGAAAATTAAAGAAAAAAAGAAAAAAAAACGAGAGGAGAGGATCTCCAGCCCCCCACTCCTTCCCGTTTTAGTCGCCTTCTACGACACGCAGGGAATCTGTGGGAAGTATTGTTTTTCCCCTATCCCCGGGGATTTATATATATATATATATATATATATATATATATATATATATATATATATATATATATATATATATATATTATTTTTTTTTTTTATACTTTGTCGCTGTCTCCCGCGTTTGCGAGGTAGCGCAAGGAAACAGACGAAAGAAATGGCCCAACCCCCCCCCATACACATGTATATACATACGTCCACACACGCAAATATACATACCTACACAGCTTTCCATGGTTTACCCCAGACGTTTCACATGCCTTGATTCAATCCACTGACAGCACGTCAACCCCGGTATACCACATCGCTCCAATTCACTCTATTCCTTGCCCTCCTTTCACCCTCCTGCATGTTCAGGCCCCGATCACACAAATCTTTTTCACTCCATCTTTCCACCTCCAATTTGGTCTCCCTCTTCTCGTTCCCTCCACCTCCGACACATATATCCTCTTGGTCAATCTTTCCTCACTCATCCTCTCCATGTGCCCAAACCACTTCAAAACACCCTCTTCTGCTCTCTCAACCACGCTCTTTTTATTTCCACACATCTCTCTTACCCTTACGTTACTCACTCGATCAAACCACCTCACACCACACATTGTCCTCAAACATCTCATTTCCAGCACATCCATCCTCCTGCGCACAACTCTATCCATAGCCCACGCCTCGCAAACATACAACATTGTTGGAACCACTATTCCTTCAAACATACCCATTTTTGCTTTCCGAGATAATGTTCTCGATTTCCACACATTCTTCAAGGCTCCCAGAATTTTCGTCCCCTCCCCCACCCTATGATCCACTTCCGCTTCCATGGTTCCATCCGCTGCCAGATCCACTCCCATTTCCCGCATTAGCGAGGTAGAGTTAAGAACAGAGGACTGGGCCTTTGTGGAATATCCTCACCTGGCCCCCCTCTGTTCCTTCTTTTGGAAAATTAGAAAAAGAAAAAAAAAAAAAAAACGAGAGGGGAGGATTTCCAGCCTCCCGCTCCCTTCCCTTTTAGTCGCCTTTTACGACACGCAGGGAATACGTGGGAAGTATTCTTCATCCCCTATCCCCAGGGATAAGTAAACAATGTAGAGTGAATAAAATAGCTAAACATAAAATGATAACAGAAAGAAGCATGGGTCTTAAATCCATCAATGTCTCATCCCAGGAGGATTTTGGTGAATACATCAATATCGAATGTCCTTATATGAAGGGCTTATCACTCATTATCGCAACTAGAAAAGATAAATAAAATGTACTTTGTACTTTCCTTCACTCAGTGACTACAATGTGTGTTAAAATACACAGCATAAAAATAATATCAATCAGTCCTTATATTACTGCAGTTCTGGTGTTGGAGGTTCTGCATGGACATTTTGTTGCTCTTGTTCCAGCTCTTCTTGCTCTTTAGGCATTATGATTGTAGGCTGAGATCTCATCATGTAACGGTGAGAGATGTAGGCAGGTACAGTAATGACAATGATGAGAGTTACTACTATCTTGAGGAGAAATCCCCACAGGCCCAAAATGTAGAACACAAGGGCAAACGCCAACTCATATCCAATGGTATGTCTCCTAGCTTGGAATCTTAAACTTAATCTTGGGGGAAGATCCTTAGTAACACGAGAGTGAGGAAAACGATTGTTGTTCTTGTGATATTCATAGACTGTTTCTGGAGCTCTGAGAATCATCTTGGTCAAGTATCCAACCAGATCCTGCCTCGAGTAAAGTCAGGATCTGGTTGGATACTTGACCAAGATGATATATATATATATATATATATATATATATATATATATATATATATATATATATATATATATATATATATATATATATATATATATATATATATATATATATATATATATATATATATATATATATTTTTTTTTTTTTTTTTTTTTATACTTTGTCGCTGTCTCCCGCGTTTGCGAGGTAGCGCAAGGAAACAGACGAAAGAAATGGCCCAACCCTCCCCATACACATGTACATACACACGTCCACACACGCAAATATACATACCTACACAGCTTTCCATGGTTTACCCCGGACGCTTCACATGCCTTGATTCAATCCACTGACAGCACGTCAACCCCTGTATACCACATCGCTCCAATTCACTCTATTCCTTGCCCTCCTTTCACCCTCCTGCATGTTCAGGCCCGATCACACAAAATCCTTTTCACTCCATCTTTCCACCTCCAATTTGGTCTCCCTCTTCTCCTCGTTCCCTCCACCTCCGACACATATATCCTCTTGGTCAATCTTTCCTCACTCATTCTCTCCATGTGCCCAAACCATTTCAAAACACCCTCTTCTGCTCTCTCAACCACGCTCTTTTTATTTCCACACATCTCTCTTACCCTTACGTTACTTACTCGATCAAACCACCTCACACCACACATTGTCCTCAAACATCTCATTTCCAGCACATCCATCCTCCTGCGCACAACTCTATCCATAGCCCACGCCTCGCAACCATACAACATTGTTGGAACCACCATTCCTTCAAACATACCCATTTTTGCTTTCCGAGATAATGTTCTCGACTTCCACACATTCTTCAAGGCCCCCAGGATTTTCGCCCCCTCCCCCACCCTATGATCCACTTCCGCTTCCATGGTTCCATCCGCTGCCAGATCCACTCCCAGATATCTAAAACACTTCACTTCCTCCAGTTTTTCTCCATTCAAACTCACCTCCCAATTGACTTGACCCTCAACCCTACTGTACCTAATAACCTTGCTCTTATTCACATTTACTCTTAACTTTCTTCTTCCACACACTTTTCCAAACTCAGTCACCAGCTTCTGCAGTTTCTCACATGAATCAGCCACCAGCGCTGTATCATCAGCGAACAACAACTGACTCACTTCCCAAGCTCTCTCATCCCCAACAGACTTCATACTTGCCCCTCTTTCCAAAACTCTTGCATTTACCTCCCTAACAACCCCATCCATAAACAAATTAAACAACCATGGAGACATCACACACCCCTGCCGCAAACCTACATTCACTGAGAACCAATCACTTTCCTCTCTTCCTACACGTACACATGCCTTACATCCTCGATAAAAACTTTTCACTGCTTCTAACAACTTTCCTCCCACACCATATATTCTTAATACCTTCCACAGAGCATCTCTATCAACTCTATCATATGCCTTCTCCAGATCCATAAATGCTACATACAAATCCATTTGCTTTTCTAAGTATTTCTCACATACATTCTTCAAAGCAAACACCTGATCCACACATCCTCTACCACTTCTGAAACCACACTGCTCTTCCCCAATCTGATGCTCTGTACATGCCTTCACCCTCTCAATCAATACCCTCCCATATAATATACCAGGAATACTCAACAAACTTATACCTCTGTAATTTGAGCACTCACTCTTATCCCCTTTGCCTTTGTACAATGGCACTATGCACGCATTCCGCCAATCCTCAGGCACCTCACCATGAGTCATACATACATTAAATAACCTTACCAACCAGTCAACAATACAGTCACCCCCTTTTTAATAAATTCCACTGCAATACCATCCAAACCTGCTGCCTTGCCGGCTTTCATCTTCCGCAAAGCTTTCACTACCTCTTCTCTGTTTACCAAATCATTTTCCCTAACCCTCTCACTTTGCACACCACCTCGACCAAAACACCCTATATCTGCCACTCTATCATCAAACACATTCAACAAACCTTCAAAATACTCACTCCATCTCCTTCTCACATCACCAATATATATATATATATATATATATATATATATATATATATATATATATATATATATATATATATATTATATATATATATATATATATATATATATATATATATATATATATATATATATATATATATATACTCTAGTCTAAGTTTGGTACCAATTTTACTGACCAACGCCAAGGGATGAACGAACAGCTGGGTTGACTGTGGACTAACTGCTCTATCCTGAATTCAAAATCTGCATGCTCAACCCTAGGTGGCCTATGAATGCCAACTACTACACCATGGAAATTGTTAGCTTAAGTGACATTAAGATCAAACCCTGACTTCTACAGAACCAGAAAATTAATATAAAGCAACCAAACATAAATTAATTCCCAGTAGCTTAATACGTGATGCTTTACCTTTCTGTTACTAATCCAATAGTTTTAATGTGCACTGATGGAAGCAGAATCTTTTCTAGAGTGTTTTCCAAGAGACAGAAATCTTCCAAAGAATTAACTTGTCAAGCTCCAAAGCTCATTGTTATCTTGTTATAAAATTTTCTACACAAGCTATCAATTATATGCCTATTCTGCAAGAATCAGGAGTACACTTTTATTGTTTTCAGTCTTCAAAACCTATGACACAATAATGATGGTTACAATAATACCCTCAAGATTTAATCATCACTGGAATGTTGCCCTCTAAATTGCTGATTTGTAATTTCAGCAGAGTCCTTTGGATGATACATCAAAAGATAAAAAAGAAATCCAATGATTGCATTTTTGAATCATGTACAATAGGATAAACAGTATTAAACAAAATAGAATGGTTATTACATATCTATATCTTGATGGACATTATAATAGCATAAATTATTTTTTAGACTGCTCAGTTGAGATATCATTGTTTGACATCTATGCATCTTTAGTGTCTTTTGGTGCCATTGTTTGGGCAAAGAGTTTTGGAATATTACTTTCATTCAAACATTATCACATTTGTATTGTTACCTATTTCAAGTGTTTTGAAGTTATTATTCCATGCATGTTTTCTGATAAAACAGAAAATCTGTATGACAAATAACAATGAAAATATCCATTCTACTAAACATCACCGGCAAATATGTGCCTAAAAACCTTTACCAAGAAACTAAAGTGCAATTTCCCCTATGTTACTGCATAGCTGAAATTTCTTTCAGACTGATCTATTTTAGTTTGTCTTCTTCCTTGGAAGCCAGATCCAAATATCTTCGCACTGAATCATCTAAAACAAAATGTACGCTGCTGTCAATTCGGTGTACAATGAAAGGAATGCATCACAAGCCAATAGCAGTGTTGATCCACTTACGGGTTGTAAGATGCACTTTTGGTATGAACCCCGCCATTGCATAGAGAGAGGTGCCACACACACACACACACACACGATTAATTGTGAATCCAGGAACAATGACTGATGCCAAAGACTGCCGTATCAAGGTGTCTACTGCTGCATGTACAATTGCCTTTTGAGTAGCTCCTGGTTGCTTGATCATTCGTTTTGTTTTATCAAAAGTACCTGCAACTACATATGCAGATGCCACACCATATGTTCATCACACAAACCATAATGGTGTCAATGCACGAAAAGCCTCGCCCACTTCATTTGCATATCCGAGCAAACGAAGAGGAGTGTCACAATAAATATCTATCGCCTTTAACTCAGTCATCATACCTAAGAATCCTTTCAACCAGAACACCAACTACCTGAGAAGGATGCTCTATTATTGACAAGACTCTCAGGTCCGTAGTCTTGTTATATATATATTTTTTTTTTTTTTTTTTTTATACTTTGTCGCTGTCTCCCGCGTTTGCGAGGTAGCGCAAGGAAACGGACGAAAGAAATGGCCCAACCCCCCCCATACACATGTACATACACACGTCCACACACGCAAATATACATACCTACACAGCTTTCCATGGTTTACCCCGGACGCTTCACATGCCTTGATTCAATCCACTGACAGCACGTCAACCACTGTATACCACATCGCTCCAATTCACTCTATTCCTTGCCCTCCTTTCACCCTCCTGCATGTTCAGGCCCCGATCACACAAAATCTTTTTCACTCCATCTTTCCACCTCCAATTTGGTCTCCCTCTTCTCCTCGTTCCCTCCACCTCCGACACATATATCCTCTTGGTCAATCTTTCCTCACTCATTCTCTCCATGTGCCCAAACCATTTCAAAACACCCTCTTCTGCTCTCTCAACCACGCTCTTTTTATTTCCACACATCTCTCTTACCCTTACGTTACTTACTCGATCAAACCACCTCACACCACACATTGTCCTCAAACATCTCATTTCCAGCACATCCATCCTCCTGCGCACAACTCTATCCATAGCCCACGCCTCGCAACCATACAACATTGTTGGAACCACTATTCCTTCAAACATACCCATTTTTGCTTTCCGAGATAATGTTCTCGACTTCCACACATTTTTCAAGGCTCACAAAATTTTCGCCCCCTCCCCCACCCTATGATCCACTTCCGCTTCCATGGTTCCATCCGCTGACAGATCCACTCCCAGATATCTAAAACACTTCACTTCCTCCAGTTTTTCTCCATTCAAACTCACCTCCCAATTGACTTGACCCTCAACCCTACTGTACCTAATAACCTTGCTCTTATTCACATTTACTCTTAACTTTCTTCTTCCACACACTTTACCAAACTCCGTCACCAGCTTCTGCAGTTTCTCACATGAATCAGCCACCAGCGCTGTATCATCAGCGAACAACAACTGACTCACTTCCCAAGCTCTCTCATCCCCAACAGACTTCATACTTGCCCCTCTTTCCAAGACTCTTGCATTTACCTCCCTAACAACCCCATCCATAAACAAATTAAACAACCATGGAGACATCACACACCCCTGCCGCAAACCTACATTCACTGAGAACCAATCACTTTCCTCTCTTCCTACACGTACACATGCCTTACATCCTCGATAAAAACTTTTCACTGCTTCTAACAACTTGCCTCCCACACCATATATTCTTAATACCTTCCACAGAGCATCTCTATCAACTCTATCATATGCCTTCTCCAGATCCATAAATGCTACATACAAATCCATTTGCTTTTCTAAGTATTTCTCACATACATTCTTCAAAGCAAACACCTGATCCACACATCCTCTACCACTTCTGAAACCACACTGCTCTTCCCCAATCTGATGCTCTGTACATGCCTTCACCCTCTCAATCAATACCCTCCCATATAATTTACCAGGAATACTCAACAAACTTATACCTCTGTAATTTGAGCACTCACTCTTATCCCCTTTGCCTTTGTACAATGGCACTATGCACGCATTCCGCCAATCCTCAGGCACCTCACCATGAGTCATACATACATTAAATAACCTTACCAACCAGTCAACAATACAGTCACCCCCTTTTTTAATAAATTCCACTGCAATACCATCCAAACCTGCTGCCTTGCCGGCTTTCATCTTCCGCAAAGCTTTTACTACCTCTTCTCTGTTTACCAAATCATTTTCCCTAACCCTCTCACTTTGCACACCACCTCGACCCAAACACCCTATATCTGCCACTCTGTCATCAGACACATTCAACAAACCTTCAAAATACTCATTCCATCTCCTTCTCACATCACCACTACTTGTTATCACCTCCCCATTTACGCCCTTCACTTAAGTTCCCATTTGCTCCCTTGTCTTACGCACCCTATTTACCTCCTTCCAGAACATCTTTTTATTCTCCCTAAAATTTACTGATAGTCTCTCACCCCAACTCTCATTTGCCCTTTTTTTCAGCTCTTGCACCTTTCTCTTGACCTCCTGTCTCTTTCTTTTATACTTCTCCCACTCAATTGCATTTTTTCCCTGCAAAAATCGTCCAAATGCCTCTCTCTTCTCTTTCACTAATACTCTTACTTCTTCATCCCACCACTCACTATCCTTTCTAAACAGCCCACCTCCCACTCGTCTCATGCCACAAGCATCTTTTGCGCAATCCATCACTGATTCCCTAAATACATCCCATTCCTCCCCCACTCCCCTTACTTCCATTGCTCTCACCTTTTTCCATTCTGTACACAGTCTCTCCTGATACTTCTTCACACAGGTCTCCTTCCCAAGCTCACTTACTCTCACCACCTTCTTCACCCCAACATTCACTCTTCTTTTCTGAAAACCCATACTAATCTTCACCTTAGCCTCCACAAGATAATGATCAGACATCCCTCCAGTTGCACCTCTCAGCACATTGACATCCAAAAGTCTCTCTTTCGCACGCCTGTCCATTAACACGTAATCCAATAACGCTCTCTGGCCATCTCTCCTACTTACATAAGTATACTTATGTATATCTCGCTTTTTAAACCAGGTATTCCCAATCATCAGTCCTTTTTCAGCACATAAATCTACAAGCTCTTCACCATTTCCATTTACAACACTGAACACCCCATGCATACCAATTATTCCAAATATATATATATATATATATATATATATATATATATATATATATATATATATATATATATATATATATTTATTTTATTTATTTTATTATACTTTGTCGCTGTCTCCCGCGTTTGCGAGGTAGCGCAAGGAAACAGACGAAAGAAATGTCCCAACACCCCCCCCCCCCATACACATGTATATACATACGTCCACACACGCAAATATACATACCTACACAGCTTTCCATGGTTTACCCCAGACGCTTCACATGCCTTGATTCAATCCACTGACAGCACGTCAACCCCGGTATACCACATCGCTCCAATTCACTCTATTCCTTGCCCTCCTTTCACCCTCCTGCATGTTCAGGCCCCGATCACACAAAATCTTTTTCACTCCATCTTTCCACCTCCAATTTGGTCTCCCTCTTCTCCTTGTTCCCTCCACCTCCAACACATATATCCTCTTGGTCAATCTTTCCTCATTCATCCTCTCCATGTGCCCAAACCACTTCAAAACACCCTCTTCTGCTCTCTCAACCACGCTCTTTTTATTTCCACACATCTCTCTTACCCTTACGTTACTCACTCGATCAAACCACCTCACACCACACATCGTCCTCAAACATCTCATTTCCAGCACATCCATCCTCCTGCGCACAACTCTATCCATAGCCCACGCCTCGCAACCATACAACATTGTTGGAACCACTATTCCTTCAAACATACCCATTTTTGCTTTCCGAGATAATGTTCTCGACTTCCACACATTCTTCAAGGCCCCCAGGATTTTCGCCCCCTCCCCCACACTATGATCCACTTCCGCTTCCATGGTTCCATCCGCTGTTGACTGGTTGGTAAGGTTATTTAATGTATGTATGACTCATGGTGAGGTGCCTGAGGATTGGCGGAATGCGTGCATAGTGCCATTGTACAAAGGCAAAGGGGATAAGAGTGAGTGCTCAAATTACAGAGGTATAAGTTTGTTGAGTATTCCTGGTAAATTATATGGGAGGGTATTGATTGAGAGGGTGAAGACATGTACAGAGCATCAGATTGGGGAAGAGCAGTGTGGTTTCAAAAGTGGTAGAGGATGTGTGGATCAGGTGTTTGCTTTAAAGAATGTATGTGAGAAATACTTAGAAAAGCAAATGGATTTGTATGTAGCATTTATGGATCTGGAGAAGGCATATGACAGAGTTGATAGAGATGCTCTGTGGAAGGTATTAAGAATATATGGTGTGGGAGGAAAGTTGTTAGAAGCAGTGAAAAGTTTTTATCGAGGATGTAAGGCATGTGTACGTGTAGGAAGAGAGAAAAGTGATTGGTTCTCAGTGAATGTAGGTTTGCGGCAGGGGTGTGTGATGTCTCCATGGTTGTTTAATTTGTTTATGGATGGGGTTGTTAGGCAGGTAAATGCAAGAGTTTTGGAAAGAGGGGCATGTATGAAGTCTGTTGGGGATGAGAGAGCTTGGGAAGTGAGTCAGTTGTTGTTCGCTGATGATACAGCGCTGGTGGCTGATTCATGTAAGAACCTGCAGAAGCTGGTGACTGAGTTTGGAAAAGTGTGTGGAAGAAGAAAGTTAAGAGTAAATGTGAATAAGAGCAAGGTTATTAGGTACAGTAGGGTTGAGGGTCAAGTCAATTGGGAGGTGAGTTTGAATGGAGAAAAACTGGAGGAAGTGAAGTGTTTTAGATATATATATATATATATATATATATATATATATATATATATATATATATATATATATATATATATATATATATATATATATATATATATATATATATATATATATATATATATATATATATATATATATATATATATATATATATATATATATATTTATGTATATATATATATATATATATATATATATATATATATATATATATATATATATATATATATATATATATATATATATATATATATAAACCTTTGGTCTGTCAAGGCTTTATTATGGCGGATGACCAACTACCTACCGTTATGTATCCAAGATATGGTTGTACTTTGTGTAATGAAGACAATTGAGAAACATCATTAGCCAATATTCCAGTTTCATGATAAGAGAAGTGGAACAGGCAGTATGATACAATGGTTAAATTGATGAAAACTACTATTGACGTTTGTGTAAATAAATTATACATTTCCCTTTTCCATAGCCAGAGGTTGAACCATTATGTGACATTCATTTTTCATTTCATTTCAAGCTAGAAGTTTCAGTTTTCTAAATTATTTCTTACATTTTTAATATGTATATATATATATATATATATATATATATATATATATATATATATATATATATATATATATATATATATATATATATATATATATATATGAGAGTTGGGGTGAGAGACTATCAGTAAATTTTAGGGAGAATAAAAAGATGTTCTGGAAGGAGGTAAATAGGGTGCGTAAGACAAGGGAGCAAATGGGAACTTCAGTGAAGGGCGTAAATGGGGAGGTGATAACAAGTAGTGGTGATGTGAGAAGGAGATGGAATGAGTATTTTGAAGGTTTGTTGAATGTGTCTGATGACAGAGTGGCAGATATAGGGTGTTTGGGTCGAGGTGGTGTGCAAAGTGAGAGGGTTAGGGAAAATGATTTGGTAAACAGAGAAGAGGTAGTAAAAGCTTTGCGGAAGATGAAAGCCGGCAAGGCAGCAGGTTTGGATGGTATTGCAGTGGAATTTATTAAAAAAGGGGGTGACTGTATTGTTGACTGGTTGGTAAGGTTATTTGATGTATGTATGACTCATGGTGAGGTGCCTGAGGATTGGCGGAATGCGTGCATAGTGCCATTGTACAAAGGCAAAGGGGATAAGAGTGAGTGCTCAAATTACAGAGGTATAAGTTTGTTGAGTATTCCTGGTAAATTATATGGGAGGGTATTGATTGAGAGGGTGGAGGCATGTACAGAGCATCAGATTGGGGAAGAGCAGTGTGGTTTCAGAAGTGGTAGAGGATGTGTGGATCAGGTGTTTGCTTTGAAGAATGTATGTGAGAAATACTTAGAAAAGCAAATGGATTTGTATGTAGCATTTATGGATCTGGAGAAGGCATATGACAGAGTTGATAGAGATGCTCTGTGGAAGGTATTAAGAATATATGGTGTGGGAGGCAAGTTGTTAGAAGCAGTGAAAAGTTTTTATCGAGGATGTAAGGCATGTTACGTGTAGGAAGAGAGGAAAGTGATTGGTTCTCAGTGAATGTAGGTTTGCGGCAGGGGTGTGTGATGTCTCCATGGTTGTTTAATTTGTTTATGGATGGGGTTGTTAGGGAGGTAAATGCAAGAGTCTTGGAAAGAGGGGCAAGTATGAAGTCTGTTGGGGATGAGAGAGCTTGGGAAGTGAGTCAGTTGTTGTTCGCTGATGATACAGCGCTGGTGGCGGATTCATGTGAGAAAATGCAGAAGCTGGTGACGGAGTTTGGTAAAGTGTGTGGAAGAAGAAAGTTAAGAGTAAATGTGGATAAGAGCAAGGTTATTAGGTACAGTAGGGTTGAGGGTCAAGCCAATTGGGAGGTGAGTTTGAATGGAGAAAAACTGGAGGAAGTGAAGTGTTTTAGATATCTGGGAGTGGATCTGTCAGCGGATGGAACCATGGAAGCGGAAGTGGATCATAGGGTGGGGGAGGGGACGAAAATTTTGGGAGCCTTGAAAAATGTGTGGAAGTCGAGAACATTATCCCGGAAAGCAAAAATGGGTATGTTTGAAGGAATAGTGGTTCCAACAATGTTGTATGGTTGCGATGCGTGGGCTATGGATAGAGTTGTGCGCAGGAGGATGGATGTGCTGGAAATGAGATGTTTGAGGACAATGTGTGGTGTGAGGTGGTTTGATCGAGTAAGTAACGTAAGGGTAAGAGAGATGTGTGGAAATAAAAAGAGCGTGGTTGAGAGAGCAGAAGAGGGTGTTTTGAAATGGTTTGGGCACATGGAGAGAATGAGTGAGGAAAGATTGACCAAGAGGATATATGTGTCGGAGGTGGAGGGAACGAGGAGAAGAGGGAGACCAAATTGGAGGTGGAAAGATGGAGTGAAAAGGATTTTGTGTGATCGGGGCCTGAACATGCAGGAGGGTGAAAGGAGGGCAAGGAATAGAGTGAATTGGAGCGATGTGGTATACAGGGGTTGACGTGCTGTCAGTGGATTGAATCAAGGCATGTGAAGCGTCCGGGGTAAACCATGGAAAGCTGTGTAGGTATGTATATTTGCGTGTGTGGACGTGTGTATGTACATGTGTATGGGGGGGGTTGTGCCATTTCTTTCGTCTGTTTCCTTGCGCTACCTCGCAAACGCGGGAGACAGCGACGAGGTATAAGAAAAAAAAAAAAAAATATATATATATATATATATATATATATATATATATATATATATATATATATATATATATATATATATATATACATATATATATGTGTGTGTGTGTATGTGTGTATATGTATGTGTCTATGTGTATATATATTTATATTTATTTATTTTGCTTTGTAGCTGTCTCCTGGATTTGCGAGGGAGCGCAAGGAAACAGAAGAAAGAAATGGCCCAACCCACCCCCATACACATGTATATACACACACGTCCACACACGCAAATATACATACCTATACATCTCAATGTACACATACATATACACACACAGACACATACATATATACCAATGCACACAATTCACACTGTCTGCCCTTATTCATTCCCATCGCCACCTCGCCACACATGGAATACCATCCCCCTCCCCCCTCATGTGTGCGAGGTAGCGCTAGGAAAAAGATAACAAAGGCTCCATTCGTTCACACTCAGTCTCCAGCTGTCATGCAATAATGCCCGAAACCACAGCTCCCTTTCCACATCCAGGCCCCACACAACTATCCATGGTTTACCCCAGACGCTTCACATGCCCTGATTCAATCCACTGACAGCACGTCAACACCGGTATACCACATCGATCCAATTCGCTCTATTCCTTGCCCGCCTTTCACCCTCCTCCATGTTCAGGCCCCGATCATTCAAAATCTTTTTCACTCCATCTTTCCACCTCCAATTTGGTCTCCCACTTCTCCTCGTTCCCTCCACCTCCGACACATACATCCTCTTGGTCAATCTTTCCTCACTCATTCTCTCCATGTGCCCAAACCATTTCAAAACACCCTCTTCTGCTCTCTCAACCACGCTCTTTTTATTTCCACACATCTCCCTTACCCTTACATTACTTATTCGATCAAACCACCTCACACCACACATTGTCCTCAAACATCTCATTTCCAGCACATCCACCCTCCTGCGCACAACTCTATCCATAGCCCACGCCTCGCAACCATACAACATTGTTGGAACCACCATTCCTTCAAACATACCCATTTTTGCTTTCCGAGATAATGTTCTAAACTTCCACACATTCTTCAATGCTCAGAGGATTTTCGCCCCCTCCCCCACCATATGATTCACTTCCGTTTCCATGGTTCCATCCGCTGCCAGATCCACTCCCAGATATCTAAAACACTTTACTTCCTCCAGTTTTTCTCCATTCAAACTTACCTCCCAATTGACTTGACCCTCAACCCTACTGTACCTAATAACCTTGCTCTTATTCAGATTTACTCTTAACTTTCTTCTTTCACACACTTTACCAAACTCAGTCACCAGCTTCTGAGGTTTCTCACATGAATCAGCCACCAGCGCTGTATCATCAGCGAACAACAATTGACTCACTTCCCAAGCTCTCTCATCCACAACAGACATCATACTTGCCACTCTTTCCAAAACTCTTGCATTCACCTCCCTAACAACCCCATCCATAAAAAACTTAAACAACCATGGAGACATCACACACCCCTGCCGTAAACCTACATTCACTGAGAACCAATCACTTTACTCTCTTCCTACACGTACACATGCCTTACATCCTCGATAAAAACTTTTCACTGTGTGGATGTAACCAAGATGTCAAAAAAGGAGAGATATGTAGTATGTTTGAGGAAAGGAAACTGGACTTTTTGGCTCTGCGTGAAACGAAGCTCAAGGGTAAAGGGGATGTGTGGTTTGGGAATGTCTTGGGAGTAACGTCAAGGGTTAGTGAGAGGACAAGAGCAAGGGAAGGACTAGCACTACTCCTGAAACAGGAGTTATGGGAGTATGTGATAGAATGTAAGAAAGTAAATTCTCGATTAATATAGGTAAAACTGAAAGTTGATGGAGAGAGATGGGTGATTATTGGTGCATATGCACCTGGGCATGAGAAGAAAGATCATGAGAGGTAAGTGTTTTGGGAGCAGCTGAATGAGTGTGTTAGTGGTTTTGATGCATAAGACCGGGTTATAGTGATGGGTGATTTGAATGCAAAGGTTGAGTAATGTGGCAGTTAAGGGAATAATTGGTATACATGGGGTGTTCAGTGTTGTAAATGAAAATGGTGAAGAGTTTGTAGATTTATGTGCTGAAAAAGGACTGGTGATTGGGAATACCTGGTTTAAAAAGCGATATATACATAAGTATACTTATGTAAGTAGGAGAGATGGCCAGAGAGCGTTATTGGATTACGTGTTGATTGACAGGCGCGCGAAAGAGAGACTTTGGGATGTTAATGTGCCGAGAGATGCAACTGGAGGGATGTCTGATCATTATCTTGTGGAGGCTAAGGTGAAGATTTGTATGGATTTTCAGAAAAGAAGAAGTGAATGTTGGGGTGAAGAGGGTGGTGAGACTAAATGAGCTTGGGAAGGAGACTTGTGTGAGGAAGTACCAGGAGAGACTAAGTACAGAATGGAAAAAGGTGAGAGCAATGGAAGTAAGGGGAGTGGGGGAGGAATGGGATGTATTTAGGGAATCATGCTTGTGGCATGAGAAGCGTGGGAGGTGGGTTGATTAGAAAGGGTAGTGAGTGTTGGGATGAAGAAGTAAGATCATTAGTGAAAGAGAAGAGAGAGGCATTTGGAGGAATTTTGCAGGGAAAAAATGCAAATGAGTGGGATATGTATAAAAGAAAGAGACAGGAGGTCAAGAGAAAGGTGCAAGAGTTGAAAAACAGGGCAAATAAGAGTTGGGGTGAGAGAGTATCATTAAATTTTAGGGAGAATAAAAAGATGTAGGTAAAGAAGGAGGTAAATAAAGTGCGTAAGAAAAGGGAGCAAATGGGAACTTCAGTGAAGGGCGCTAATGGGGAGGTGATAACAAGTAGTGGTGATGTGAGAAGGAGATGGAGTGAGTATTTTGAAGGTTTGTTTAATGTGTTTTATGATAGAGTGGCAGATATAGGGTGTTTTGGTCGAGTTGGTGTGCAAAGTGAGAGGGTTAGGGAAAATGATTTGGTAAACAGAGAAGAGGTAGTAAAAGCTTTGCGGAAGATGAAAGCCGGCAAGGCAGCAGGTTTGGATGGTATTGCAGTGGAATTTATTAAAAAAGGGGATGACTTTATTGTTGACTGGTTGGTACGGTTATTTAATGTATGTATGACTCATGGTGAGGTGCCTGAGGATTGGCGTAATGCGTGCATAGTGCCATTGTACAAAGGCAAAGGGGATAAGAGTGAGTGCTCAAATTACAGAGGTATAAGTTTGTTGAGTATTCCTGGTAAATTATATGGGAGGGTATGATTGAGAGGGTGAAGGCATGTACAGAGCAGCAGATTTGGGAAGAGCAGTGTGGTTTCAGAAGTGGTAGAGGATGTGTGGATCAGGTGTTTGCTTTGAAGAACGTATGTGAGAAATACTTAGAAAAGCAAATGGATTTGTATGTAGCATTTATGGATCTGGAGAAGGCATATGATAGAGTTGATAGAGATGCTCTGTGGAAGGTTTTTAAGAATATATGGTGTGTGAGGCAAGTTGTTAGAACCAGTGAAAAGTTTTTATCGAGGATGTAAGGCATGTGTACGTGTAGGAAGAGAGGAAAGTGATTGGTTCTCAGTGAATGTAGGTTTGCGGCAGGGGTGTGTGATGTCTCCATGGTTGTTTAATTTGTTTATGGATGGGGTTGTTAGGGAGGTGAATGCAAGAGTTTTGGAAAGAGGGGCAAGTATTAAGTCTGTTGTGGATGAGAGAGCTTGGGAAGTGAGTCAGTTGTTGTTCGCTGATGATACAGCGCTGGTGGCTGATTCATGTGAGAAACCTCAGAAGCTGGTGACTGAGTTTGGAAAAGTGTGTGAAAGAAGAAATTTATGAGTAAACGTGAATAAGAGCAAGGTTATTAGGTACAGTAGGGTTGAGGGTCAAGTCAATTGGGAGGTAAGTTTGAATGGAGAAAAACTGGAGGAATTAAAGTCTTTTAGATATCTGGGAGTGGATCTGGCAGCGGATGGAACAATGGAAGCGGAAGTGAATCATAAGGTGGGGGAGAGGGCGAAAATCCTGGTAGCCTTGAAGAATGTGTGGAAGTCGAGAACATTATCTGAAACCAAAAATGGGTATGTTTGAAGGAATAGTGGTTCCAACAATGTTGTATGGTTGCGAGGCGTGGGCTATGGATAGAGTTGTGCGCAGGAGGGTGGATGTGCTAGAAATGAGATGTTTAAGGACAATGTGTGGTGTGAGGTGGTTTGATCGAGTAAGTAACGTAAGGGTAAGAGAGATGTGTAGAAATAAAAAGAGCGTGGTAGAGAGAGCAGGAGAGGGTGTTTTGAAATGGTTTGGGCACATGGAGAGAATGAGTGAGGAAAGATTGACCAAGAGGATATATGTATGGAGGTGGAGGGAACGAGAAGTGGGAGACCAAATTGGAGGTGGAAAGATGGAGTGAAAAAGATTTTGAGTCATCGGGGCCTGAACATGCAGGAGGGTGAAAGGCGGCCAAGGAATAGAGTGAATTGGATCGATATGGTGTACCGGGGTTGACGTGCTGTCAATGGATTGAATCAGGGCATGTGAAGCGCCTGGGGTAAACCATGGAAAGTTGTGTGGGGCCTGCATGTGGAAAGGGAGCTGTGGTTTCGGGCATTATTGCATGACTGCTGGAGACTGAGTGTGAACGAATGGGGCCTTTGTTGTCTTTTCCTAGCGTTACCTCGCACATATGAGGGGGGAGGGGGAGGGTATTCCATGTGTGGCGAGGTGGCGATGGGAATGAATAAAGGCAGACAGTGTGAAATGTGTGCATGGGTATATATGTATGTGTCTGTGTGTGTATATATATGTGTACATTAAGATATATAAGGTGTATATTTGCGTGTGTGGACGTGTATGTATATACATGTGTATGGGGGTGGGTTGGGCCATCTCTTTCGTCTGTTTCCTTGCGCTACCTCGCAAATGCGGGAGACAGCGACAAAGCAAAATAAATAGTAAATAAATTGAATATATATATATATATATATATATATATATATATATATATATATATATATATATATATATATATATATATATATGTATATAGTTACAGAGGTATAAGTTTGTTAAGTATTCCTGGTAAATTATATTGGAGGGTATTGATTGAGAGGGTGAAGGTATGTACAGAGCATCAGATTGGGGAAGAGCAGTGTGGTTTCAGAAGTGGTAAAGGATGTGTGGATTAGGTGTTTGTTTTAAAGAATGTATGTGAGAAATACTTAGAAGAGCAAATGGATTTGTATGTAGCATTTATGGATCTGGAGAAGGCATATGATAGAGTTGATAGAGATGCTCTGTGGAAGGTATTAAGAATATATGGTGTGGGAGGCAAGTTGTTAGAAGAAGTAAAAAGTTTTTATCGAGGATGTAAGGCATGTGTACGTGTAGGAAGAGAGGAAAGTGATTGGTTCTCAGTGAATGTAGTTTTGCGGCAGGGATGTGTGATGTCTCCATGGTTGTTTAATTTCTTTATGGATGGGGTTGTTAGGCAGGTGAATGCAAGAGCTTTGGAAAGACTGGCAAGTATGAAGTCTGTTGTGGATGAGAGAGCTTTGGAAGTGAGTCAGTTGTTGTTCCCTGATGATACAGCGCTGGTGGCTGATTCATGTGAGAAACTGCAGAAGCTGGTGACTGAGTTTGGTAAAGTGTGTGAAAGAAGAAAGTTAAGAGTAAATGTGAATAAGAGCAAGGTTATCAGGTACAGTAGGGTTGAGGGTCAAGTCAATTGGGAGGTGAGTTTGAATGGAGAAAAACTGGAGGAAGTGAAGTGTTTTAGATATCTGGGAGTGGATCTGGCAGCGTATGGAACCATGGAAGCGGAAGTGGATCATAGGGTGGGGGAGGGGGCGAAAATTCTGGGAGCCTTGAAGAATGTGTGGAAGTCGAGAACATTATCTCGGAAAGCAAAAATGGGTATGTTTGAAGGAATAGTGGTTCCAACAATGTTGTATGGTTGCGAGGCGTGGGCTATGGATAGAGTTGTGCGCAGGAGGATGGATGTGCTGGAAATGAGATGTTTGAGGACAATGTGTGGTGTGAGGTGGTTTGATCGAGTAAGTAACGTAAGGGTAAGAGAGATGTGTGGAAATAAAAAGAGCGTGGTTGAGAGAGCAGAAGAAGGTGTTTTGAAATGGTTCGGGCACATGGAGAGAATGAGTGAGGAAAGATTGACCAAGAGAATATATGTGTCGGAGGTGGAGGGAACGAGGAGAAGAGGGAGACCAAATTGGAGTTGGAAAGATGGAGTGAAAAAGATTTTGTGTGATCGGGGCCTGAACATGCAGGAGGGTGAAAGGAGGGCAAGGAATTGAGTGAATTGGAGCGATGTGGTATACCGGGGTTGACGTGCTGTCAGTGGATTGAATCAAGGCATGTGAAGCGACTGGGGTAAACCATGGAAAGCTGTGTAGGTATGTATATTTGCGTGTGTGGACGTGTATGTATATACATGTGTATGGGGGTGGGTTGAGCCATCTCTTTCGTCTGTTTCATTGCGCTACCTCGCAAACGCGGGAGTCAGCGACAAAGCAAAATATATATATATATATATATATATATATATATATATATATATATATATATATATATATATATATATATATATATATTTTTTTTTTTTTTTGCTTTGTCGCTGTCTCCCGCGTTTGCGAGGTAGCGCAAGGAAACAGACGAAAGAAATGGCCCAACCCTCCCCCATACACATGTATATACATACGTCCACACACGCAAATATACATACCTACACAGCTTTCCATGGTTTACCCCAGTCGCTTCAAATGCCTTGATTCAATCTACTGACAGCACGTCAACCCCGGTATACCACATCGCTCCAATTCACTCTATTCCTTGCCCTCCTTTCACCCTCCTGCATGTTCAGGCCCCGATCACACAAAATCTTTTTCACTCCATCTTTCCACCTCCAATTTGGTCTCCCTCTTCTCCTCGTTCCCTCAACCTCCGACACATATATTCTCTTGGTTAATCTTTCCTCACTCATTCTCTCCATGTGCCCGAACCATTTCAAAACACCTTCTTCTGCTCTCTCAACCACGCTCTTTTTATTTCCACACATCTCTCTTACCCTTACGTTACTTACTCGATCAAACCACCTCACACCACACATTGTCCTCAAACATCTCATTTCCAGCACATCCATCCTCCTGCGCACAACTCTATCCATAGCCCACGCCTCGCAACCATACAACATTGTTGGAACCACTATTCCTTCAAACATACCCATTTTTGCTTTCCGAGATAATGTTCTCGACTTCCACACATTCTTCAAGGCTCCCAGAATTTTCGCCCCCTCCCCCACCCTATGATCCACTTCCGCTTCCATGGTTCCATCCGCTGCCAGATCCACTCCCAGATATCTAAAACACTTCACTTCCTCCAGTTTTTCTCCATTCAAACTCACCTCCCAATTGACTTGACCCTCAACCCTACTGTACCTGATAACCTTGCTCTTATTCACATTTACTCTTAACTTTCTTCTTTCACACACTTTACCAAACTCAGTCACCAGCTTCTGCAGTTTCTCACATGAATCAGCCACCAGCGCTGTATCATCAGCGAACTACAACTGACTCACTTCCCAAGCTCTCTCATCCCCAACAGACTTCATGCTTGCCAGTCTTTCCAAAGCTCTTGCATTCACCTGCCTAACAACCCCATCCATAAACAAATTAAACATCCATGGAGACATCACACACCCCTGCCGCAAAACCTACATTCACTGAGACCCAATCACTTTCCTCTCTTCTTACTCTTACACACACCTTACATTCTCGATAAAACTTTTCATTGCTTCTAACAACATGCCTCCCACACCATATATTCTTAATACCTTCCACAGAGCATCTATATCAACTCTATTATATGCCTTCTCCAGATCCATAAAAGCTACATACAAATCCATTTGCTTTTCTAAGTATTTCTCACATATATTCTTCAAAGCAAACACCTGATCCACACATCCTCTACCACTTCTGAAACCACACTGCTCTTCCCCAGTCTGATGCTCTGTACATGCCTTCACCCTCTCAATCAATACCATCCCATATAATGTACCAGGAATACTCAACGAACTTATACCTCTGTAATATGAGCACTCACTCTTATCCCCTTTGTCTTTGTACAATGGCACTATGCACGCATTCCGCCAATGCTCAGGCACCTCACCATTAATCATGCATACATTAAACAACCTTACCAACCAGTCAATAATACAGTCACCCCCTTTTTTTAATAAATTCCACTGAAATACCATCCAAACCTGCAGTCTGTTGTGGATGAGAGGGCTTGGGAAGTGAGTCAGGTGTTGTTCACTGATGATACAGCGCTGGTGGCTGATTCATGTAAGAAACTCCAGAAGCTAGTGACTGAGTTTGGTAAGGTGTGTGAAAGAAGAAAGTTAAGAGTAGATGTTTATAAGAGCAAGGTTATTAGGTACAGTAGGGTTGAGGGTCAAGTCAATTGGGAGGTAAGTTTGAAAGGAGAAAAACTGGAGGTAGTAAAGTGCTTTAGATATATGGGAATGGATCTGGCAGAGGATGTAACCATGGAAGCGGAAGTGAATCATAGGGTGGGGAGGGGGCGAAAATCCTGGTAGCCTTGAAGAATGTGTGGAAGTCGAGAACATTATCTCGGAAAGCAAAAATGGGCATGTTTGAAGGAATAGTGGTTCCAACAATGTTGTATGGTTGCGAGGCGTGGGCTATGGATAGAGTTGTGCGCAGGAGGGTGGATGTGCTGGAAATGAGATGTTTGAGGACAATATGTGGTGTGAGGTGGTTTGATCGAGTAAGTAATGTAAGGGTAAGAGAGATGTGTCGAAATTAAAACCGTGAGGTTGAGAGAGCAGAAAAGGGTGTTTTAGAATGGGTTTGTCACATGGAGACAATGAGTGAGGAAAGATTGACCAAGAGGATATATGTGTCAGAGGTGGAGGGAACGATTAGAGGTGGGAGACCAAATTGGAGGTGGAAAGATGGAGTGAAAAAGATTTTGAGTGATCGGGGCCTGAACATGCAGGATGGTGAAAGGCGTGCAAGGAATAGAGTAAATTGGCACGATGTGGTCTACCGGGGTCGACGTAATGTCAATGGATCGAACCAGGGCATGTGAAGCGTCTGGGGTAAACCATGGGAAGTTCTGTGGGACCTGGATGTGGAAAGGGAGCTGTGGTTTCGGTGCATTATTATATGACATCTAGAAACTGAGTGTGAACGAATGTGGCCTTTTTTGTCTTTTCCTAACGCTACCTCGCACACATGAGGGGGGAGGGTGTTGTTTTTCCATGTGTGGCGAGGTGGCGATGAGAATAAATAAAGGCAGACAGTATGAACTATGAACATGTGTATATATGTATATGCCTGTGTGTGTATATATGTGTGTACATTGAGATGGATAGGTGTGTTTATTTGCGTGTGTGGACATGTATGTATATACAAGTGTATTTCCTTCCTGTTTCCCTGCGCTACCCCGCTAACGCTGGGTAGCGTTATATAAAGATATATATATATATATATATATATATATATATATATATATATATATATATATATATATATATATATATATATATATACTTATATATATATATATATATATATATATATATATATATATATATATATATATATATATATATATTTTTTTTTTGCTTTTTCGCTGTCTCCCGCGTTAGCGAGGTAGCGCAAGGAAACAGACGAAAGAATGGCCCAACCCGCCCACATACACATGTATATACATACACGTCCACACACGCAAATATACATACCTATATATCTCAATGTACACATATATATACACACACAGACATATACATATATACACATGTACATAATTCATACTGTCTGCCTTTATTTGTTCCCATCGCCACCTCGCCACACATGGAATAACAACCCCCTCCCCCCTCATGTGTGCGAGGTAGCGCTAGGAAAAGACACCAAAGGCCCCATTCGTTCACACTCACTCTCTAGCTGTCATGTAATAATGCCACGGTTCAACCCAACTTGTATCGGGTTATAGGGACAGCTGAGACAGAGCTGATGATTGGAGGGCGAAGGAGGGTTTTTCTTTCTTTAAGGGTATAGGAGGAGATGGATCGTATCTCTGACAGACAGACACTGATGTTGCCACGATGTTCCCTACACGGATTTAGTTGTAAGATCTATGATATTTTGCAGTTTTTAGATTCAAATATATGGGGACTGGATATTGTACAGGTTGAACATTGAACATGTGGTCTGGGTGATCTATTCCCAGAAGATTATTAAAGTAGTCAATCCAGTAGGTATGGTGTATTTCAAATAGCTCTACTTGTTTTTTCGTACAGTTTCCTTCAATAGATGTTTAGTGTAGGCAATCGCACTATCTCGTGAAGTTCTGCATTTCTGATGAACTCGTGCCATTTGGTGTTGAAGTTCCAATGTAGAGCATTATTCTGAATCATTTGGAGGGCGCGGGTGATGGATTTGGCTCCGAGTTCAAGAGCTTAAGGGGCGTAGGTGATAAGTGGTCGAATTGATGCTTTATAGAGGTGCAATTTGGTTTTAAATTGCTCCCCTCTAAATCTTTACAATTTCGCGAGCTCCGCTCTCACAATAGCGGCTGTAGATTGAATGTGATGGTTTATCCGTAGGTGAACATCATAATTTAGGCCCAGTACAGTGTTGGTATGTGAGATTGGTATGGATAAATGATGGTGTATATAGGAGTGTAAGTAGACATTACTTATGTAGTATCTCTGACTTACGTTAAAGTAGGATGTGTTGGATTTTGCAGGATTTGACTTAATCCTCCATTTTAATTCCCAAAGCGAATCGTGGTCAATTTTCTCTAGAGTTCTACTGGTTAAGTGTGTGAGGGTTCTGGCTCTAATCAGTTGGGTAGCGTCGTCTGCATATTGGAGAGTGATGGAGTCCGACTCTGTAGGATTGGGAAGATCATTTGAGTAGTGAGTAAAGAGTGGGGGCCAGCACGAAACCTTGAGGTACACCAGCGTTGAGGGGGAAGTAGTTTGAATAAGAGTTTCTTTATCTAATTCGGGTTTTCCTGTTGCTAAGATAATTAGAAAGAAGTCTAATGGTGGGTCATGTAAATTGAAATTGGGTGCTTAGTTTGCACCTCAAGCCATCTTGCCAAACGGTGTCAAAGGTTTTCTTAGCATCTTTTGTATGTCCGCGTATTGTTTTTATGTAGTTGGAGATTATGTTAAGTTCATCTTGTGTGGAGTGATGTCGAAAGCCAAACTGTTTGTGTGAGAGTAGGTTGTTGTTCGTTAGTCATTATCTGAATCTGTTGTTTAAGATTCTTTCAAATGTCTTCCAGATGGACGCAAGTAAGCTAATGGGTCTGTAGTTAATTGGATCTCTGATTGATTTATTGGGCTTAGGTATCATGGTGGTTATTGCTGTTTTGAAATTCGCCGGGATTTAGCCTGAGGCTAGTGCTGCGTTGAAGAGGGAGGTTATGGCTCTGATAGTGTTGTCAGGGAGGTGGGTAAGTAGTTGGTAAGCAATGGCTGTGATACCTGGGGCTACTTTGGGGGATTTCAGTAGGAGGAATATGACCTCGCTCGATCTTATGGGAGTTGTGAGTAGGTGGTCGTCTGAAAGGAATTGCAGGTGTATGATTTGTTCTGGGTAAAAGTGACTGGGTCTGTTTTGTATATGTTTTGTAACAATTTGAGTGTTTTCGTACGCCAGAGGATGAATGGGATGTGGGTGAAAGATACCCTTCCAGTATTTTTGTAAGATGTTGGCGATGTCTTGTGGGTTATGATGTTGAGTGTTATCATTTACTCCATTAAATCTGTTTTGGGTATTCCTTTGAGTTTTCGGATTCGGCTCTAAAACTCCTGAGGGGATTTGATTCGGTGTTGTCCTGCTGTGGTGATAAGAGATTTCCAGTGTCTATTGTGGTCTTCTTTGAGGCTGTTGAGTGCGTGGTTTCGAAGGGAGGTGAGGTCCCACCGTACTAGACCCAATCGATGTCTGTAATGCTCAAACCGTCGACGGTAGTACGAGTGGAGTCTTGTTGTTTTGGGAGATGGAAAGGTGTATCTTGTGGTAAATGGGGATTTTGGGATAGATGCGTCAGCTGCGTGTGTGATTGTTTGGTGTATATATTCTATTTCTGTGTCTATTAGTGTTGTTTGGTGATTTCATAGTTT